>NC_137031.1:26647537-26672537 GCF_032717465.1 Coenobita brevimanus
ACACAGCATTAGGATATACATTATTAACGAATTATATTTCTCTCCTTCTTATGCTGATTGCTTTTCTTGGCGATGATGATGAAAATAATAATAATAATAATAATAATAATAATAATAATAATTTACTAATAATAGTTTTGATAATCATAGGGGCATTTGCCTTCTTCGTATAATAGGAAAGGTGTATGGTAGGATACTTAATGACAGAGTTAGAGAAAGAACAGAGAAATTAGTTGGAGAAGAACAGGGAGGCTTTAGGAAGGGAAGAGGTTGTGTAGATCAGATATTCATTCTTAGATCTTTAGTGGAAAAGTTTCTAGAGAAGGGAAAGAAGTTGTATGCGGCTTTCATGGATTTGGAGAAAGCATATGACAGGGTGGATAGACAAGGATTGTGGATAGTGTTAAGAATATATGGAGTAGATGAGAAGTTGTTGAATGCTGTGAAGAGTATGTACGATGGTGCGAAGGCTGCAGTGCGTGTGGATGGTGAACTAAGTGAATTTTTCTCTTTGGAAGTTGGGTTGAAACAGGGATGTGTCATGTCTCCATGGTTGTTCAATCTGTACATGGATGGGGTAATAAAAGAGGTACAAGGTAGGGTAGTGGATGTTGAAGTGGCCCTGTTGAGAGAGGATAGTGTTTGGAAACTCCCTGCACTGTTGTTTGCAGATGATACTGTGTTGTTGAGTGAAGACGAAGGGGAGCTGCAAGGCTTGTTGGGTGAGTTTGGGAGAGTGTGTAAGAAACGGAATCTAAAGGTGAATGTAGGGAAGAGTAAAGTGATGGTCTTTGAGAGAGGTGAAGTCAGTGAATGTACAGCGAGGTTGGATGGTGAGGAATTGGAAAATGTGAGTACGTTTAACTACTTGAGTAGTGTGATGAGTAAGGATGGAGGTTTGGAGGATGAAGTGCTTGAAAGGGTACAGCAGGGAAGAAAGGTTGCTGGTTCTTTGAAAGCAGTGATAAGAAACAGGGAAGTGAGCATGGAAGTGAAAAAGTTACTACATGACAGTATTGTGATACCAACTCTAACGTACGGAAGTGAAGCTTGGACGTTGTTGGAAGGACACAAGTCAAGAGTGAGAGCAGTGGAAATGAGTTATTTAAGAGGAGCCTGTGGAGTCACATGGAGAGACAGGGTGACGAATGAGGATATAAATGAGCGTTGTGGTGTGGATGTGGATGTGATAGGAAGCGTTATGAGGAACACACTGAGGTGGTTTGGCCATGTGGAGAGGATGGAGGGTGAAAGACTGACGAAGAGGGTGTATGTGAGTGAGGTTGAGGGGGGAAGAGGGAGAGGGAGGCCGAGGATGAGATGGAGGGATGGGGTGAAGAGGTATATGAGAGAGGGGGGTGTGAGTTGGGAGCAGGGCAGTGAGATGGCGGGGGACAGGGCGACTTGGAGGAGATTTGTTTGTGGCCACCCCAAACGGGATTGGGGCGTCTGGCAATAGATAGATAGATAGATAGATAGTTTTGATAATAAAAAGTAATAATATTATGTAGTAGCAGCTGCAGCAGCAACAGCAACAACAGTAGTAGTAGTCGTCGTCGTCGTCGTAGTAGTAGTAGTAGTAGTAATGTTCCACACATTCATGTTTAAATTATAATTCATTTTGTCTTTTCAGGTATGTGCAGTCTGAAAAACTGCCTTGTGATCTACGGTGAGTACACAGCTATTAATACAGTACTTAATGTGTGGTGAAAAAGGCTAAACAGTGAAATATGTAAAGCACGGGAGAGAGAGAGAGAGAGAGAGAGAGAGAGAGAGAGAGAGAGAGAGAGAGAGAGAGAGAGAGAGAGAGAGAGAGAGAGAGAGGGAGGGAGGAGATGTTGAAGGAAGGTGGGGGAGAAGGGGAAATTTGTTCCCAGGGTGTTCGAGAAATGCATACCAATCTCAGACCCCAGCTCCCTGCCCTCCCCCCCCCTCTCTCTCTCTCTCTCTCTCTCCCTCTCTCTCTCTCTAATAGTGTCCATAATGCACCTGTACGGTACCTTTCACTTTTTCTTTCTTCCAAACACTTTTCAGTTTGGCACCATTGCTTTATTTCGTCTGAAGGTCACGTCAAATTTTATCAGTTCCTTATTTGGCAAACACATCCAATCATATATCATTTATTTATTTATATATTTTTAGAAGTTTTTTAAGGGATTTTATGGAGTCACATATTAAACAATACAAAAAAAAAAAACGTATTTAGTATGATATGAAAACATGGATTCGAAGAGCTTCCCAATTTTTTTGAGTAGAGGTGGAAACATGCACCTGAGTGCTATT
The DNA here is from genome assembly GCF_032717465.1 of Coenobita brevimanus. Classification (NCBI taxonomy): domain Eukaryota; kingdom Metazoa; phylum Arthropoda; class Malacostraca; order Decapoda; family Coenobitidae; genus Coenobita; species Coenobita brevimanus. The sequence goes on from NC_137031.1 coordinate 26,649,821, forward strand.
GATTGTCTATTATATATTTTTTTTAGACCAATTTACATTCCCTTGGTGGTGTTGCCAATTTCATTTAAAAGTGTCTGTTTTATTCCTATTAACAGCATCGAATTTTTCCCCCTCACGAGAGAAAATATTCCCAAGTATTAACGCCGGATAACCTAGAGTGCATCGTAAAGCCAGATCTCTCTCTCTCTGTGCCATTTCTACCCAGTCATTTAAATAAAATTCCCTGCCTCATTACTTCCACCATATCTATATTTATAATCTCACTTTTTCTTATGTTTATTTTTCCCTTAAATTTTCTCCTCCTTTCTCTTCTCTTCCTCTTTCCTTCTCTTTCCTTCCTTTGCATTTATCCGCTTGCTTTCTTTCCTTCATTCATCCTTATATTCCTTTCTTCCTCCATTCACCACACTTCCATCCACACCCATTCCTTCCTGCCTTCCTTCCTGCCATCGTACTTACCTCCTCTTGCCATCGTTCCCTTACCATTGTTCCTTCTCTCTTTCCTTCTTTTCTTCTACCATTCCTTTTTAAAATCTCTTCTTACCTTTTTTCAAATTTACTTGCCCACGTTCCTTCCCTCCTTCCCTCCCTGCTTCATTCGTCCTTCTCATGAAACTCACAAGAATCTTCATTCGTTCTTATCTGTATAATTATACTCCATCCTTCCTTCCTTCCTTCATCGCTTATCTACCTCATTACATCGTCTCTTCTCTCGCCATTTTTGCTTAGTTGTCCTTCCTTCCCTCCTCTTTTCATTTATTCGTTGTTTCCTCTCACACCCATTGCACCTTCCCTCCTACTTCCTTGTCCACCTGCCATCTTACTCTAACACCCATTGTACCTTCCCTCCTACTTCCTTGTCCACATGCCATCTTACTCTAACACCCATTGTACCTTCCCTCCTACTTCCTTGTCCACCTGCCATCTTACTCTTACACCCATTGTACCTTCCCTCCTACTTCCTTGTCCACCTGCCATCTTACTCTCACACCCATTGCACCTTCCCTCCTACTTCCTTGTCCACCTGCCATCTTACTCTTACACCCATTGTACCTTCCCTCCTACTTCCTTGTCCACCTGCCATCTTACTCTCACACCCATTGCACCTTCCCTCCTACTTCCTTGTCCACCTGCCATCTTACTCTTACACCCATTGTACCTTCCCTCCTACTTCCTTGTCCACCTGCCATCTTACTCTCACACCCATTGTACCTTCCCTCCTACTTCCTTGTCCACCTGCCATCTTACTCTTACACCCATTGTACCTTCCCTCCTACTTCCTTGTCCACCTGCCATCTTACTCTCACACCCATTGTACCTTCCCTCCTACTTCCTTGTCCACCTGCCATCTTACTCTAACACCCATTGTACCTTCCCTCCTACTTCCTTGTCCACCTGCCATCTTACTCTCACACCCATTGTACCTTCCCTCCTACTTCCTTGTCCACCTGCCATCTTACTCTCACACCCATTGTACCTTCCCTCCTACTTCCTTGTCCACCTGCCATCTTACTCTTACACCCATTGTACCTTCCCTCCTACTTCCTTGTCCACCTGCCATCTTACTCTCACACCCATTGTACCTTCCCTCCTACTTCCTTGTCCACCTGCCATCTTACTCTAACACCCATTGTACCTTCCCTCCTACTTCCTTGTCCACCTGCCATCTTACTCTCACACCCATTGTACCTTCCCTCCTACTTCCTTGTCCACCTGCCATCTTACTCTCACACCCATTGTACCTTCCCTTCTACTTCCTTGTTCACCTGCCATCTGGCCTTCCTTTCTGCCTTCTTCCTTCCTCCTCTGCCCTCAGGCTACCCATTCTTGCGTTTCTTTCATTTTTTCCCCTTTCTCTTACGATTCTTCCTCCTTCCTTCTCTTCATCCTCTTCTTATCATTTCTCCTACTCCTTCTACCTTCCTTTACACTCATTATATGCTCTCTCCAAAATATTTGCACGTCTTTCTATTTTCATTCCTAAAATTCTCAAACACGGATGTAATTTTCTCCCACCTCCTCCTCCTCCCACACAGAAAATACTCCCCAATAACACACATTAGGACGGTACCAAAGCACCCATGTTGATCTTAATGGAAGAGTGACCCCTCTCTTGAATTACTCCATTTTCTCTCCTGCGTTTCTTCCTCTTCTAATCAATTTACAGCCTTTCTCTGTATTTCTCCAGCTTGCCTTTGTCTGCATATCTTTGCCTAACTGGATGACTTTCCTCTCTGTTTATTTGTCGGTTCTTGTTTCCCAATGTCTTTTCTTGTCAGGGCATGCACTCAGTCCTTTTTTTTTTTTTTTTAATCACTTGATTTTACCAAGGCGGAGCAATAATGTTTTTCCCGCCTCTGTATGTCTGTCGGTGTGTGTGTGTGTGTGTGTGTGTGTGTGTGTGTGTACCTATTACCATTATATCTCATGAACTGCCTGTGCTATTAACATGAAACCTTCAGGGTATCAAGATATGACAAAAATTTTGAGCGAGATCGAAAATGGGTACTCGGGGTCCAGGTCAGGGTCACCAAAATGGCTTCCAAAGGTCACCTTTTTTTTTTTTTTCTTTAATTGGCTTTTTGTGGAACGTGGTGACTGAATCCCGTAGAGTTTTGCGAATTTTCTTCACATTTGGTTTGAAAGTAGCTTGTAACATGGCCAACAGCATATTCTGGCTGGCGATTAGCATTCGGCTCCCTAATGCTTTTCTTTGATTTCTCTTGTAATTACTTTCTGAGCTGTATCTCTCCCTTTCTCTGTCATTCTCTCTTTCTCCATCTCTTCCCCACCTGCAATGTGCCTAAAAGGGCCATTAACGCACTGCATCCTGTGGGGGTGGGAGGTGTCCAGGAGATGAGAGAGAGAGAGAGAGAGAGAGAGAGAGAGAGAGAGAGAGAGAGAGAGAGAGAGCTAATGATGTAGAAACGGCGAGCCAATGAAAACTGAAAGGGTTTTGACAAAGAAAAATAGAGAAATGAGCCAGAGGAAAGTTGTCATTAGATGGCCGTCAGTGAGGACACGCGTAACTGACAAGGATAGCACCAAAGGAAGGAAGGAAGGAAGGAAGGAGGGCGACAGTGTAAAAATTAGACGATGAGGAAGTGATGTTCAGATGAAAGAATATTACTGCCGTCTGCCCACGAGTGTTACGGTCTTATGATTTTTTTCATCATAATTCAGTCCGTACTTTCATTATGTAGCCTATTTTACGTAAGGTATTGGCAGAAAGAGACAGTACTACGGCTTTACATACTTACCACAGCACCTCATCGTGACTAGCATTATGTACCAATGTTAAACTCTTGCTACATCTCAGCATTCAAGATGGAGAGATGGCAATTTAAGACAAGAGAAAAACAAACAGTATATTATTAAAATTCCTGTCGTGGTGTTAAAAATATTAAGTCATATATATACTCTGATCACTCTTTGATTAAGAATGCTGAAGTCTTCGTTGCTATGGTGATTGCTATGTTGTGTTTTTTACAATATCAGTAACGGTAGAGTCAGCTCAGGGCAGATTATTTTCATTGGCTGGGATATACATGGCCTTCAATAACACGTTCAGTAGAAGAGATGTTCTTAGATTGAATAAAATCCACTTGACGTCTACATCTTCACTGTATCAGTCCATAGACCTCGTATGCATTATTCTACTTTCTATTGAAGAGAGAATGATAGCTAGAATTAACCCTTCCCAATGCTGGCTAAATGCAAGTAGGAATGGGGTGTCTGTAGGTAGAGTGACGCCATGTGGCGGTGGAAGTGTTGTAATGACTGGGGTTGTGTGTGTTAGAATCTATACTCGAACTCCATCCGTAAAACAAACAGCATACAAGCATATAAACATATGAAATCGCATACTACATGCATCCGCTTTACATATCCGCCACGGACTCTTGCCACACCAACACCGACACGAATACGCTGCCAGTCAAGCCACTGCAGCTGCTAAGGAAACAAATAAGGCCGACTCTGAGAATGACACTGTCATACATAACCTTCCTTTTGTCCTCCCACACACTGACACTGACTGATGTTCTCAATACAACGTGTTTTTAGTACTGTTGCTGTACTTTATACTATGAAACACGGTAAGATAGGCTGGGAATTCTCTCTCTCTCTCTCTCTCTCTCTCTCTCTCTCTCTCTCTCTCTCTCTCTCTCTCCCACACACACACACACACACACACACACACACACACACACACACACGTGGATGGCGAGGTGGCAGAATGAATAAGTGTGACAATTTTACTGAGAGAAGAAAAAAATCAAAATTCTTTTACAGTTTGCCTCAGGAATTCTGATGATATATTGAGGGAGAGAGAGAGAGAGAGAGAGAGAGATTAGCTTACTGTTGTCTTTAGGTGTCTGATTGTCAGGACTCCATATTATAATAGTACAACTCACAGCATGATACATAAATAGATAGATAGATAGATAGACAGTGTAATAGATAGCATAGTAACAGCAGCTAAGGCAAGGTGTGGGAACAGGAAATATGTCAGCAGGAGTTCAGCAAGTCGTAACCAAAAGAATGCCAGTGGGCACCGGAAGCGCCACATACACACAGACACACACAAGCCTCTAGAACCCACACCTATGTTTTACACACGTGACACTAGTCCTCCTAGGGCAGGATGAGAGGGTTAGAGAGCAGAAATAGAACCGACAGGTTGTACAGAAAGGGAGAGAGAGAGAAGGGGTCTAGCCAGACAAGTCTAGGAGGTAATAGCGGGACTCTATACTTCACTCGTGTGTGAGAGACTTTAGTTAATCTTTTCAAGACAAATATAATTGTACATAGTCCCATACTCATCTTTACCTCTCCTGTCATTGCATGACAATGGGAACTAAGATTATCTACTTACAGACCTACTCACGTATAACTACCGCTCGTCCAAGAGTATAATCTATACGTAACGGATCTACATAACCTCAATACAAGAGGCTACGAAGTTTTTATAAGATGATCATTCACCTTCTCCATTATTGTTTTAAACAATATAATCATATTCTTAACAGTTAAGGCAACTTTTATCACTGACTTTACCTTTCTCCACCAGTGATGGAATTTTATCTATCATTAAATACGTGCAGGAGCTCTCACTGAGTGAAACATCCGCGCTCACAAGCTGGTCTAAAGTCTGATATTTTTACTTAGCCCTGCGACCTTTAACGTCGAAAGATTACACAAGCTCGGCTTTCTTCATTCTTGCCTAACCCTTAACCCTTTCACCAATTTTGGTTCGGATGTCATCAAAATTGTGTGAGACGATTTTGCCTAATGAGCTACACATACGATTTTTCCCTCTGACACTAACTTTTGACTAATTTTTTTTTTTTAATCGAATCTCTTCATCCTTTTTATAACCTGAACTTTTCCTTAAAGTGTATCCTACATCAGATACAGATCTACTTACGTTGCCCTTGCCATGTGGCCTCGACGCCTGCCATATTGTTCTCAAAAACAATAAGACAAAGGCGACCCTCAGTTCACCAGACAAGCTTAATCCAAATCAGATCTAAACTTATTGGGTTATTTTGTTCATGCAGACACATCGACTGATCTCTGACCTTCTCCTGAGACTTTGAACTTTGTTCTCCACATTGCATCCCATCGTTCTTGATGGCCCAAAGCCATTCCCATACGTTGGTTCACATCCAATCGTTAGTGTTTGCGCTGACCTTGCCCTTTGACCTTTGCCTTTGACGAGTTTCTGTAACCGTAGTCATTGATTCATTTTTCCCAAACTCGAATCCGTATACTCTTGCCTTGTCATCAACCGTTCCACAGAGTTTGGCCTGACTAGGGTAGAATCAGTTTATGTTGACCGTCCCCTGTGACCTTGACCATTAACGTAATATTCTTGCGGAAAAAGAAAAAAAAAGATTTACTACAAAGCGAATCCTTAACACATCCACCAAGTTTGGGTAAAGTCAGAATAAACCCGTTTAGGTTACTAAATGCTCATAGTGTGTGACCTTGACCTATGGCTGTTGTCAGTACTGAATCACCACTTTAGTTGTGCCTTCAACCATTCTCCAGAGTGTGGTCATAAATATATATCGACTGTTTTAGTTGCTTTGCTAGATGAAACTTTGACCTAATCAAGTGACCTTGGCCTTCGACCCATCATTATAAAAACAATGGGTTCACTCATTGGTTGAAATAAGCCTTGCACAATGTTTGGCTGAAACTGGATAAAAACTGTTCATACGTACACACACACACACACACACACACACACACACACACACACACACACACACACCTACCCCTGTCTTTGTTCTCTCTCTCTCTCTCTCTCTCTCTCTCTCTCTCTCCTGTGGATGGCGAACTGATTGAGTAGGATAAATTTACCGAAAAACAAGAAATTAAAGCCTTTTACATTAAAAATCTCCGGTGAAATATTGAGAGAGAGAGAGAGAGAGAGAGAGAGAGAGAGAGAGAGAGCAAAGAACGACCTTGATAAAAAAAAGTTATGAGTGAAAATTGAGAGTCCTGACAAAGAACGATGGAGAAAATTTGAGAAGCAATGTTTTAATTAGGTGGCCGTCAATGCAGACACGATTAACTAACAAGACAGCACCAAAGGAATGAAGGAAAAAGGGCGGCTATCTGACTGTAAGGAGGTGAATCTAGTTCAAAGAAAATTACTGCTGTCTGCCTATAATGTCTTATACCTTTTTTGCCATGATTTAGTCCAGACTTTCGTCTTTATGTATCTTCATTTGCGTAACTGAATGGAAGATTAATATAATGCAATAGCTCTACATTTGTTCCAGAACAGAATATAATTATTTTAGCCTCGCTCAGGAGGTAACCAGCAAATATTAAGCCATACATTGGCTGGGATTACTCTTTGATAAGAGGTATTTAACTCTTCATTCCTGGGCTTTTTTGTGTGTGTTCATTTGCCATTAAAAAAATAAAAATGCTTTACTCAACTTTGGACAGATTTCCAAACTGGATGGGATAGACATGGACTTTTCTGGCATATTCAGTGGGAGAGGCCTTTGTTAACCTAAGAATCACCTTAATATCTGTATTATTATCGATATCATTGTATGTTGCTTCTACTGCATGACTGGATTTTCTCTTTGGAATGAGAATGACAGATAAAACTTCCTCCCATGCTGGCGAAGTCTAATGTTGAAGGTATTTCTGTAGGAGAAATGATGCGTGTGAAAATTTGAGTGTCCTGTGTTTGTGTCTGTTAGAGTCTGTATATGGCATCAGCAAAACAAAACAGGTTCAAACATATGGTAACATACGAAAATACATCCAACTAGAACCCACTCTAAATGACCGCCACGGCTTGGGTTCGAACTACACACACACACACACACACACACACACACACACACACACACACACACACACTACCGATGGAGTCACTGCAGGTGCACAGGAATAAATTAAGGTCGACTCTGAGAATAACACTGACATAATAACCTTCCTTTTGTCCTCCCACACACTTACTGACACAGGCTGATGCTCTCTCTACAAAGTATCTTTATTACTGTTGCTGTACTTTATACCACGATGCACGGGAGGTAAGACTGGGAAATTCTCTCTCTCTCTCTCTCTCTCTCTCATCCCTGCTGGTAATGGCCCGGACAGCCTTCCAGTCACGTCCTGTCTAAAGTGTGTTTACTCAATACTTTCCAGATGTCACACTTCACTGTTGCTTTAAGCTTAACCTGTCTTGCTGTCACCTGCTGATGGATATATAACAGCTGGGGGTAATTCACATGTTTTTCTCAATTCATTTTTTTTTTTCCGTGGTCCTCTATTATATGAGATCTGTGTTGTCTTCCCTCTCTTTCATCACTTCATTGTTCGTGCCATGATACATCCTCAAACTCATAAATCTGTGTCAGTCTTTCTTTCTATCTTCATGTTTGTCTGTCTCTCTGTCTGTTTCACACACACACACACACACACACACACACACACACACACACGTGTGGCAAGATGGCAGATTGAATGAATTGGATAACTCTTCCCGAGGGAAGATTAATCGAAAGATTTTAAAAGTTTGTCTAAAATATGCCGGTGATGGATTGAGAGAGAGAGAGAGAGAGAGAGAGAGAGAGAGAGAGAGAGAGAGAGAGAGAGAGAGAGAGAGAGAGAGAGAGAGAGAGAGAGAGAGAGAGCAAAGAACAATGTAAAAAAAAAAAAATTGAAACAGGAATGATTTTTTAGGAAAAAAAAAACGAGTGCGAGGGAAGATTTTATTAGGCTGTAGTCAATGAAGATACACGTAACGGACAAGGATAGCACCAACAGAAGGAAGGAGGGCGACAATGTACGAAGTAGATTGTGAGGAAGCGAATTTTAGGAATAACAATTATATGTGCTGAATAGCGTTATATGAAGTACCCTGACAAGGTTTGGTAGCAGGGAGAGAATGGAGAATGAGAGACTGGCTAGGAGAGTGTGTGAGGTGGAGGGGGATGGGGAAGAGCAAGAATGAGATGGAGGGATGGGATGTAGAGCGACGATGGTGTGAGTCTGGGGAAGGGCTGCCTAATGGCGGAAAACTGGATGACTTTGAGGCGATTTCTTGCTGCCCACCTTCTCTGCGATTAAGGCGTTTGAATATCAAAAGATAGATAGTTTGATATAGAAACAAATGAAAGACAGATTGATAGATGGATAGACAAATATTGATAGATAATGTTTTATCGGAAGGGAAGAATTGTCAATACAAACAAGTCTTGTTGACAAGGAAGGCATGTAGAACACGAAGGAGGGGGACAGGGAGAATATTTGATGGCGAGGAACTGAATGTCACCTGAAAGAATATTCCCCTTCGTCTGCCTATTATGGTCTTATATTTTATTTTTCACTATAATTTAACCCAGACTTTCAGTCTTATGCAGCTTATTTTGCGCAACTTAATGGCAGAGAGAGACAATATGACGGCCCTACATCTTTTCCACAACACATCCTGGTGACTAGCATCATGTACAAATGTTAATCTGTTGCTGTATCTCAACATACAAGATGGAGAGATGGCATTTTTAATCAATGTGAAAATGAAATGAGTAAAGTTTTAAAATTTTATTAACGATGTAACATAACGGTAACATCAGAGCTCTTTTTCATACAGGATTAACTCTGCATTGTTAGGACGGATTTTTATTCTTTCATTTAACGTATTCAACTCAGGAGAGTCTTCGAACTTGCTTGGATAGACATGGCCTTCTTTAACACGTTTGGCAGGAGAGGCCGTTCTTACCCTAAATACAAGTGGTGCCAGGCACAACTGTCATAAAGACTTTGTAGTTACTTGTAGAGAAGTATATTTTAGACTTGTGGTCGAGCGGCTTTTATATCTTGTAGTAGTTTCCCCACCAGATGTCATGTAGTGACGGGAGAGGTAAAGAATAGTATGGGACTATTTTTATTTATCTTGGAAATATTAAACAGGTATAAGAGTATAAGTCCCGGGTAGCTACCTTCCTGTCTCGCTATCTCTCTCTCTTTCTGTTCTAAGGCTAATCTCCGTCTCGACCTCTCTCTAGGGTCGCTTGTCTCCTTCTAAACTCTCTTTTCTAAAATCTGGTGTAGTAGGGGTGTGTCACGTATGTTCCTCATGGCAACCAGATCTTTCTCACGAGAGGACTGCTGACAGCTAACTGCATCATCTCCTTACTGGCCGCTGTCGTCAGCTTTCCTCCGTGTAAGCATGTTTAGCGCTGCTCGCTTCTCGCAGACACAACACCTTCTCATCATTTGACTTCCTGCTTCTATCTGTCTCTCTATCTATCTATTTATCTATCTATCTATTATGTAGTCCTATATTTGCTCGGCCGCGCGAAAATGGCGTACCATCGACATTTAATAGTTATAATATATTAATACATACTACATACACATTATAATGAACTTATAAGCTAATTAAGTGAAATACATAATATTGTAAAGTAACATAATTGTATGAATATTGTATACATATATTATTCATAGTAAATAGTGATTATTCAGTAATTTTACATTTTAAATAAGTTGAATACATATTGGAATAAATGCATTAAAGTAAATTATTTAACTGTAATACAGTATGTACTTGGGATATTATAGTGAAATGCATACATGCAAGAATAAAAATAGTTTAAAATTAAGATGATTGTAAGAGTTATTAATATTTCATTTAAAGATAATGGTACTGGTCTGTCATATATGGGTCATTCTTCTCTGTGTTATTATTATTATTATTATTATTTTTTTATATAATTAATACTATATACAAAATATATACACTTCATTCAGGGTGGTTAACTGTGATGTTAACTCTCCCCCCACTAAACAGTGACTCCAAATTAGCAATTCTTGCATGCATTCTGTGCATGGCCAACAGCAATACTGCAACTATAATGCAGATCATTATAAAGACAGAAGGTGCTTGGCTATACACATAATATGGGTTGAACATACTCAAACTCAAATCTTCCCAGGGCTTCATTGTTTCATTGATCAGCTGCATAGTTTCAAACTTAGGTGAAGTCAGCTTAATACTTGTGCTCATGTTTAAGTTCATGTCAGGTAGTGGGTGGAAATGTTTGTGTGTATGGTTGATAATGGCGTAGTGATTGATGGTGGAAAAAGTAGACATGGATGGTGTAAATACCGCACAGTAGTCTGGTGCTATGTATAATCCTGAGGCTGATGTATGAGATGGTGGTATATCTGGACAGACTATGTAAACTGATGTGTTATGAGGGAAATAAAAAAACTGCGAGTGTCCAATGCGTTGATGGTGTACAAGTTTATCTGGAGCAAAAGTGAAGTTGCAATGATGATGAATATTGTTATTGCTGATGATAGCCATTTCACAAGGGACCGTATCAGTAGGCTGAAACGTGAAAATGTACGCAGGACAAAGATGAACAGCATGTAAGGATGTGCGGCACTTTCGCTCAATCGTTGACTCACTTGCAAAAGTGACAGTGTCTCGTCTCTTGGAGACCATGATGAGTTCGGTGTCTGTGTTGATGTTGATGATGACCAAAGTGTTGTTGTTTCTATAGGGGAAGGGGTGTATTTGGTATACTGTGAACAGGTCTTCCGTGATGAATGGTACATGAACTATCACTGATGTTGGTGTTAGTGTTGCTTCCAAGTACGGGTAATATTGCATAAATTCCCTACTGCGGAACAATGGCTTCAATTTATGTTTATGTATGCCTTGACTAACTATATGACGTAGCTCATGAACTGGGAGTAAGTCATTTGTGATCTTGCCATCACCAGCATTCGAAATTCCTTGCATAAGTGCCCTGAAATGATCTCTAGTGTTCTCTAGTTGTAGTAGAATCGTGTCAATATGTTCTGTGATGATGGAGAAGTGCTGGAAAAGAGTAACGTTGCCCTCTAAGTCATTTATTTTATCTACACCCTCGAGAGCTACGTTTTCTGCTTGTTTCAGATTTTTCACAATTGTCTTCATTGCCGAGTTCTGTCCTGTGATGAATTTATCCTGGTATGTTAGTACCTGAGCTATCTTATTAAATTTGTTGTTTATTTCTTTAAGGTCATCCTCTGTAGCCAATCCAAAGATGTTCCCAAGAATTGAGCCGCCCAGATCGAACAAACCGCGCTTTTGGCGAGTACGTGGGATATTGTTCCTGTCGCCCAGTACCTCCGTTCCATAAGATGGGAGATCTTGGATCATGACGAGCATAGTTGACTTCGCCTGTTCTAGTTTCCATTTCGCTAACTTCACCATTTCATCCACTTCCTTGGTGATATGTGATTGTGAAACATAATTCCCTATCTTGAAGTCTAGAGTTCGCATCGGCGTCGCAAGTCTTTCTACATAAGTAGGTAAGTCATACAAGTAATCTAGACTTATTTCAGTACTCATGACGTCCTTGACGATTGTAGTCGTGGCCGTTGGAGCTATGAGGCATCCTTGTCGTACTATATGCTTGGGGTCTAGGTGCGCATATACTCTTACTATGTATAGGAGAATCCATAGCATAAGTCCCTTCATCGTAACCTACCGAAAAAAAAAATCTATTAATTTCCTATAAAGCTGTGGTTGATGATAGTGATGATGTGTGTTACGGTTGGCTGTTATTTCATTTATAGAAGGAGTTTAAATCGATATTTAATTCTCGTAAATGATGTACTGTAGATTTCATTGGAATAGTTGCACCTATGTTCGATTGTTTGGTATATGACCTTAATTTCTTTTTGTAATCATTGTTGTGTTCTTGCTTGGTTTCTTGATGTACGTTCACCTGTTCGGTTGTATCCGAGGCTGAATAATTATGTGATAATTCCCTTGAAACTCGTTTTAAATGGTCAATATGAACTTGTTTTTCCTCGCCACTTGAAAGTGACTTAATTAAAACTTTGTTTGCCTTTATGTTAATTACTCTGTATGGGCCCTCAAATTTAGGGGATAATTTATTGTCTCTCGTATGAATGACTCCGTAAACAATGTCTCCTAAGCTGATAGGTGAATCTTTTTGCCTTCTTGTTAAATGCCTCCGTCATTTCTTCCTTGGACATCGTTAATTGTTTTTGCACTCTTTTGTGAATGTCCTGGAATTCACGTAAACGGAGTTTAGAGTAATCATCGTAATTGTATATAGGCATGCTGTCACCTTCTAGGAGCTCATATGGTAATTTTTTATCTGTGCCATATATAATGAAATGTGGTGTGTCACCAATGGATTTATTTATAGACCCATTAATGGAGGCCTCTACTCTGGGAATCCAATCATCCCAGCTTGCATAATTTTCACTGAGAATGTGTCGTAGCACATCTAATACCTTTTTATTTTGTCTCTCTACCAACCCATTCGATGCTGGGTGATAGGCCAAAACGTTAACCTTTTTAATGTTGTATTGTTTACATATTTCTTGTAAGATCTCAGAATTAAATTCTCCTCCATTATCACTTATTAATACCTTTGGGGTAGTAAAGCGACATATTACATTATCTGTTATTGCCTTTGCTACTGTCTCTGCTGTCTTATCTTTAATTGGAGCTAAAATGACATAACGGGAAAAATGATCCGTTGCTACGAATAAGTATAGGTTATTATTGTATGATAATGGCATCTTGAGTAAATCAACAGCGACAACGTCCCATGGTTGATGTGGTACTGGGTAATTACCCATCGGTGCAGGTGTGATTGGGTATCCTTTGTGTTTCGCACATGATTCGCATCTGTCTATATGATTGTTTATATCTCTTCGTAATGAAGGCCAGTAATATAATAGCTGGGCTTGGTTGAATGTCTTATCCTTTCCAGGGTGTCCTGCATGTGGGCTGTCGTGTATCATTCGTAATACTTGGGGTATCATGTCATTAGGCACTACCAACTGGTTAGTATTTCTTTGGCGTTTTGGTTGTTTAGAGTTAATTTTGTATAATGTATTATTGACCATCGTGAATTGTTCAAGTGGGACATGCAGTTTGGGTAATTGTATGTCATCTCCACTTTCTAACTTGTATATTACTTTTGACCATACTGGGTCAAGTCTTTGTGCCTTTGCGATATCCTCGTGGTTTGGGATATTTCCTTTGAGATCTAACGCCGCGACCTGAATTGTGTTCGGGTTCCAAGATAATGCATCAGCTACTATATTCATTTTACCTTGTATATAATGAATTTGTACACTGTAGTTTTCAACTGTACATTTCCATCTTGCTCTCCTCCCAGAAAGGAGTTTTTCTTTAAACATACCCACCAGTGGTTTATGGTCGGTGAATAAGTGGATTTCGTAACCATATACCAAATCTCGAAACTTTTGTAATGCAAAAATCACTGCAAGTGCCTCTAAGTCTGTAGTGCTATAATTTTTCTCTGCACCTCTTGTCTGTCTGCTGGCAAATGCAATTGGTTGATTCTTTCCTCTTTTATCTTCCTGCATCAGTACAGCCCCTAATCCTTTAACTGATGCGTCTGTACAAATAAGAAATGATTTCGTGTAATTCGGATATGCTAAACAAGGTGCATTCGTTAGTTTAATTTTTAGATTGTTAAATGCCCTTTTTTGTTCTTCTTCCCATTGGAATACAGCATCTTTTTTGAGTAGTTGGAATAGAGGGAAGGCTATATGAGAGAACTGTGGTACGAAGGACCTATAGTACCCAGCCAGACCTAAAAATTGTCTAACTTCGTCAGTCGTAGTGGGTTCAGGAAAATCTCTCACTGCCTGTATTTTGTCATCAGTGGTGTGAATACCATCAGAACTTAATTTGTGGCCTAAGAAATTTATTTCCTTAAAGCAAAATTTGCATTTAGAAAGTTTAATTTTTAATCCAGCATCACTAAGCTTTTGTAAGAGTAAGTCTAATTTCCTGAGATGATCCTTAATATTCTTCGTTGCGATAATAATATCGTCAAGATAAATAAATATTCCTTATCCTACAATTCCGGACAATACGTAATTCATAAGACGCTGGACTCAGTCCCATTGGCATTCTTGTATATTGATAATGGCCTCTGTTTGTTGAAAAGGCAGTGTATTTACGTGACTCCTGAGATACCGGAATCTGATAGTATCCGTTTAGGAGATCGATGGTCGAGAATATATTATTCTCAGGACCAATATTCTGTAGAACATCACTTAGCAATGGCATGGGAAATCTGTCTGGGATTGTGTGATTATTTAGTTTACGGTAATCTACTACCGCACGCATTTCTCCATTTCTCTTGGGCACAAAGAAAAGGGGAGCGTTCCACGGAGAAACTGAAGGCTCAATAATTCCAAGCTTTAACATTTCATCGACATACTGATTTGCAAGTGTACGTTGGGAGTGTGGTATGCGATAAGCTGGTACGAAAATTGGTGGTGTTTCTGGGTGCACATTAATCATGTGATTAATCAAGTTAGTACACCCTAATTGTTCTCCGGGCAATGCCACGGTGTCCCTGTGTGTTTCCAGCAGGGTTAACAAATCATTTTCTTCGTCAAATTCACCTGAGTGAATTAAATTCTCTTTTATTCTTTCTCTATCCGTAGATTTGATCTCACTTGTTACTCCACCAATATTTATTTCCTTCACAGGGGCGAAACATTTTTCAATATTAACTATGCAAGTTCCCTTTTTCAACTGAACTTCCCCATTCATGTGATTAATAATGAATATCTGAGTTAGCCCTTCGTCGTTCGTATGACATAATGCGTTTTCTACTGACAATCCCTTTACTTTACATAATTCTTCTAAGACAAGTACAGTACTATTCCGTAATTTGCTCTTTATGGTAACCTTCATGTATGAATTAGGTGGTATAACCAAATCATTAGTGAGATGGGCTGGAAAAATTGATAAATCAGTACTGTTATCTGGGTCACTAATTCTGGAGGATGGGGTTGCTGGTGTAAGTGGATCTATACACTCATCTGTTTGTGTATGTTTGTTAAAGCCTTTAATATTACCAATTCTTTTTGGCTCTCTTCTACCAATCGGTGAGGGCTCTGAAAGGATTTCCTCTATGAATTCATTATCAAAGTCTATTCCATTCATTTGTGGGAGTATAGTTATGTTCTCATTTCTCATGGATCTCAAGCCCAGTAACATATGAGCTTCAATGCTAAGTTTTCAACGATATAGAACAATGCAGAGAATGGTCTTGTAGTTTCTGTGAAACTGAGATTTAATCTTATCATACCTTTTACTGTAATCTCTTGACCATCTACTGTGTATAATTCTAAATCAGCTTCATCCAGAAAAGTTACTTTCTTTTTATTTTTAAGAATTCTATTTAGTTCTTCATGTGTTATTAAGTTCACTGGAGAGCCTGTATCTAAAAATAAGGAAACGTTTTGATCCTCACATACAGCTGGTATCAAGATACACTCATTTCCCAACATGCCTCCTATGTGAAGTTTAACCTTGTTCTTCTTTACGTTTGTTCGTTTTTTGTCATGACTTGGTCTTCCCCCGATTTGAACATAGACACAATTTTTTCTACTGTTTTGCAATCACTAGTCCAGTGCCCTTGGTATCTATGATGCCTACAGTAAGGACCAAATCCTTGTGTCTTTTGTTTGTCCTCTTTTGCCTTGATAAAGCATTCATACCTTGTGTGTCCTGGTTTTGCACAGTAATGACACAGAATGGACCTATCCCTTGACTGTGACCTACGAGGTGATTTCCCATAAGAAGTGTTGTTTATGGCGCGAGACCTGCTCGGGCTGCGCGAAAACTTCTGAAACTGCCTGTAGGAAGGCGTGTGGGAACGAGGTCTAGGCGTCTTTGTTTGTTTGGGCTGCCTCATTTCTGGTCGCGATCGATTTTGTTCTCTGTTTGGGGTCGGTGTTGATGTTTTTACAGCTGATACTGTCTCAGGCACCCTGATTCTACCAGAATGTGCATGTGTGTCGACCACACCTGCTTTACTGCACTGCATCTCTACCTCGTTCATTAAGTCTAGTAAGCACATTCCCGGGGTGTACGCGATTGTTTTGGCGATCTTAAGGGTTCTATCAGGTAATTTACACAAGGCAGCTACATAACCAATGATGTCCACGACGAGGTCTGGGGACATCTTTCCATCATCTGTTATCCACTTAGAATTCTCCAGAGTAGCTAATAGGGTTCTCTTGATTGTGGAGACATCAGCAGTTATTTCACTGAGCACATGGTTTGTAGTGTGCTCCCTTACAAGATCTACAATTTTATGTAATTCTGGAATTATACCTGGCAAGAAGTTCATACCTCCAGAAAATTTCTTCAGAAATTCAGTTTTAAATTCATCATATGTCCTAGCACGATGTAGCTTATCGGAGCGCAATAAATTGCTTGCTGGACATCTTTCCTGGCTTATGCAAGATGAAAAATAGCAATTTTCTCTTGTTCATCTAGTATGTGGCGCTTGATGAACATTTGTTCGCACTGACTGATTAATGAAATGACATCAATGCGATCCTTGTCTGTGCCAGAGAATTTTGGGGCAGTCTTATCCTCGTGATACACAAAAACGTGAGGTGTGGTTTTTAGATCAGCAGTATTTGGTTCTTGATTCATATTTAATGAATGCCCTGTTAATTCAACTTGTACGAGTTTATCGTTATGTGAGGGAATGGTAGAATATGTATGACCGGACCGGTGAACCCTGTTAAGTATATTGGCATACGTATTCAAGGCAGCTGCAAAGTCGATACTCTCTACGTCTGAAGGGGTTTCCCACTCATCATCCGAAACTCCCGTATTTGTTTCCTTATCTATAACGTGTGGTGTGGGTTGTACAATGGGTGGGCTGTCTCTTAATTGTGAGTCTGATGTTGTGGCAATTTGTGTGTCATCTGGTATTAACGTGGGTGGTGGCGAAAATATTCCTGTCATTAAGATATGATGTTATGAAATACGCCTCTTGTTTATTTATGTCCTAGCAAACTAGATGAGTAAATAGGTTGAATATAGCTAATTTTAGCACTGAGAAGAAATGAGCAAGTATAATTTTACCCACTTGATACAGATCGTAGAGGTGTGTCGATACAAAAGTCGATCTCGGAAGAAAATACAGGTTTGATTGAAGATCTCTTGATAATTCTAGTGGTGTGTTGATGGACGATATTACTCAGGAAACTCCATGGCCTGGTATTTGTAGTGGTTAACGGCTGTTCCAAGCAAACCTCAGCATAGAACGTCGAATTTCCAACTTAACTGTGAAAATAAGTGAATATGAGTAGGAGCTATGTGAATAATGAGTAATGAGTAGTGGGTGAGAAGTGCCTGGTGTCAGTCACACGTTGCTTGGCATGGCAGACTCGCGTTGTGATGTCATCTCAGCACATGGTGACGTCGGCTTCCCACACTGGTAGCTGTGGTGAGTGAATGAGTAGCGATGAGTAACTTGAGTGAAGATGAGTTGTGAGTCGTGTCTCACTCTTCGTTTGTTTGTTCCCTTTATTCTATGTGGAAGTTTTTTCGGTCCTTTTCTCTAGTAATTTATTCGTTGTGGGATGAAGACTGCCGCTACTTGTAGGTGCGTGTAGAAGATTATACAGACGACGTAGAGTTGTTAATTGTAGTTGATTGTAGATGGCTGTAGTTGATTGTAGATGGCTGTAGACTTTGTAGAACTGAAGCTAATCTTGTAGTCTCGGTTGCTTTTGTAGAAATTTGCTTTTAATTCAGAGACGATGTCCGCAGATTTGCTGGTTTGTCGTTAAGCTACGTGCAAGGCGTCAAGTGATCTCTTGACCTCTGCATCAGCGTAATGATCTGGGAGACGGAAGGGGCAGGACGGAGAGAATACTGTCAGGAGCTGTTATTGTTGGTTGTTTTCAATCTTGATATTTTGTAGGAATTTAATGTTGATTCGTAGACGAGGTTCGTATACGTTCGCTGCTACCAAATGTCATAAAGACTTTGTAGTTACTTGTAGAGAAGTATATTTTAGACTTGTGGTCGAGCGGCTTTTATATCTTGTAGTAGTTTCCCCACCAGATGTCATGTAGTGACGGGAGAGGTAAAGAATAGTATGGGACTATTTTTATTTGTCTTGGAAATATTAAACAGGTATAAGAGTATAAGTCCCGGGTAGCTACCTTCCTGTCTCGCTATCTCTCTCTCTTTCTGTTCTAAGGCTAATCTCCGTCTCGACCTCTCTCTAGGGTCGCTTGTCTCCTTCTAAACTCTCTTTCCTAAAATCTGGTGTAGTAGGGGTGTGTCACGTATGTTCCTCATGGCAACCAGATCTTTCTCACGAGAGGACTGCTGACAGCTAACTGCATCATCTCCTTACTGGCCGCTGTCGTCAGCTTTCCTCCGTGTAAGCATGTTTAGCGCTGCTCGCTTCTCGCAGACACAACACCTTCTCATCATTTGACTTCCTGCTTCTATCTGTCTCTCTATCTATCTATTTATCTATCTATCTATTATGTAGTCCTATACAACAAACCTCGCCCGACTGCAGTTATTTTATTGTTGTTGAATATTTAATCGTTGCTGCCATTTATTCAGTACACAGTTAAAGTCTAAGGTAATGGCGAAAATGATTTCAAGTTATGCCCTCTGAAAATCCGTGATCTTGCGTTTGACCTTTCAAGGTCACTTAAGGTCAAAGGTCTTGATGCCCAGTGAAAGCCCAATGAAAAGTTCCTGGACGTCGTAAACAGTAAATATCTCTATCTTCAACCGCTCTCAAGTCATACCCCTTTGAAAACCTGTGACCTTGATTTTGACCTTTCAGAGTAGCTCGATTACCTCCAAACCTTAATCACTTTCTTTTGGGACCTGTGCCCACATATCCTAAAAGTTTCATGTAATTTCATTCTGCCGTTTTTCCGTAATGTTGCCAACAACAACATCAACAACAACAACAAACTCGAACAAAAACAATACTGAACTCTGTCCAGGCTAAGTAAAAATCCCCATGAAGTGTGTACAGTATATTTATCTGTTTCAACCCACATTAGCTTCACAGCATAACTGGACTTCTCCTCGGAGAGAGAATGATAGGCAGAATTGCCCATTCGACATGCTGGAGAAGTCCGAATGAGGAAGTGGAGTCTGTAGGTGGAGTGACGCATGTGACAGTGGATGTGTAAAGTCTGTGTTTGTGTGTTAGAGTCTATATATGTCATCGATAAAATAGGGTGTAAATATATGCAAGCATATGAAAACATAACCAGTCACAACCCACCTTGAATCTCCGACACGACCTGAGTTCGAACACCAATCCCGTCACACACACACACACACACACACACACACACACACACACACACACACACACACACACACACACACACACACACACACACTACCGATGGAGTCACTGCAGGTGCACAGGAATAAATTAAGGCCGACTCTGAGAATAACACTGACATAATAACCTTCCTTTTGTCCTTCCACACACTTACTGACACAGGCTGATGCTCTCTCTACAAAGTATTTTTATTACTGTTGCTGTACTTTATACCACGATGCACGGGAGGAAAGGCTGGGAAATTCTCTCTCTCTCTCTCTCTCTCTCTCTCTCTCTCTCACGTGGATGTCGAGATGAATCAGTAGGATATATCTGAATGAAAGAAGAGACACGAAAACTTTGTACAATTGGGCTTAAATATTCCGGTGATGTATTGAGAGACAGGAAGAAGAAGAAGTAGAAGAAGAAGGAGGAGGAGGAGGAGGAGGAGGAGGAGGAGAAATAAACAGATCAGAGTTATTGAAAGCGAGTTCTTGCCTTTCCCATTTCAGATTATTTGGAGAACAAGAAGTTAAAGAATTATTTCCACTTTGTACGGGTGGAAAGAGTTAGAGAGTGGGGACTGACAAACTGACGGAAAGATAGATAGACAGAACGATGGAGATAGATAGATAGATAGATGATAGATAGAAAGGTAGGTACGGTAGGGTAGATATGTGCGTATGAGCACAGGCAGGTGGGTAGGTAAGTAGACAGACATAATTAAAAGCGAGAGAGAGAGAGAGAGAGAGAGAGAGAGAGAGAGAGAGACAGAGACAGAGACAGAGACAGAGACAGACAGACAGACAGACAGACAGAGACAGACAGACAGACAGACAGACAGACAGACTGACAGACAGAGACTAAAGAGTAACGTCGATGAAAAACGAGGAGAAAATTACAACCGCAAGAGTTTTAACAAGAAGAAGAAGAAAAATGAGATGGTGGAAAGTTTTCATCACGTGGCCCTCAGTGACGACATTCGTAACTGACAAGGATAGCACCAAAGGAAGGAAGGAGGGCTACAGAGGAAATATTAGATGGTGAGGAAATGAGTTTCAGCAGAAAGAATAATATGCACTGGAAAGTGTGAGAAAAAGGACGCTGAGATGGTTTGATAATGGGGAGAGAATGGGCAATGAGAGACTGAATAGGAGAGTGTATGTGAGGTGGAGAGGGACGGGGGAGACTAAGCATGGGATGGAGCGATATAGAGATTTATTAGGGAGGGCAGCCTAATGACGGACGATTGTACAACATGAGATTCGTTCTTGGCCACCTTCTCCGGGATAAAGGCGTGCCACGTGCGTAGACAGAAAGGTAAACTGATACAGAATTACACTGACTGATGGAATGACTGATTGATAGACAGTAAGATAGATAGGTAGCATTATATGGATAGGGGACAATCACAAATACATACAAGACTGGCTGGCAAGGAAGGCAACCACGGAAGGAATGATGAGGGCAGAGGGAGAATGAGATGGTGAGGATGTGGATTTCATGCGGAAGATATATATGCCACGGCTGCCTGCCATCTAAATTGTTATTCAATCTTCTCCTTAACTTGGCCTACAATTTCCTCCTTATGCAGCTCATTTCTCATAATTCAGTGGAAGACAAAGACAGTGCAACGCTTCTACATAATGTCCACAGGACTTCCCCGTGACCAGCATCTATTGTTACAAGTCTATATTGAAGATGGAGAAAAAAAATGACGAAGAGAATGTAAAGGCAATACAGTAATATATCAAATGTCAGTGTGGATGTAACCAATAAATATTCAGTTGTACATAGGCGCAGGGTACTCTTTGATAAGGAGTATTTTTCTTTTCAGTTTTATAATGATTCCTGTGTTATATTCTCCTCACTGCCAGTTAATGCTATACTCAAACTAGAAGAAGTTTTTCGAAATGGACGGGACAGATATGATCTTCATTAATACACTCAGTGTGAGAGGTCGTTCTTAAACTGACTAAAATCACTTTGAGGTCTGTTTCTTTATACGTATCAGTTCATATTGATTCCATTGCATGACTGGACATTCTACTTGGAAGGACAATAACTTCCAGCATTTAACATTCTCCAGGCCACCGAAGAAGGAAAGAAGAATGATTATCATTATGAGGAGCAGTGCATTTGAAAGTGTAAGTGTTGTAATGGTTATGTTTGTGTGTGTCAGCGTCTGTATATGTCCTCGGTAAAACAAACAGGGTACAAACATTCAAATATATGAAAACGTATCCAACCACAACCCAGATTAAATGTCCGACACTACTTGGGTTCCAACATCAAACCCAGCGGACACACACACACACACACACACACACACACACACACACACACACACACACACACACACACACACACACACACACACACACACACACACACACACACACACACACACATTTCCGATCGAGCGAACTCAGCTCCACGGGAGTAATTAAGGTCGACTCTGAGAATGACATTGACAATTATAACATTCCTTTTATCTTGTCACACACTGACACAGGCTTATGTTCTGTGTGTGTGTGTGTGTGTGTGTGTGTGTGTGTGTGTGTGTGTATGTGTTATAAAGCCACACCTTCATACTGACATACAATTACCGGTAGCCTTGCGAAACAACAATGTAATCACCTGCATCTGTGTGTGTGTCTGACTGTTCCTAAAATATCTCAAGTTCAAGTTGGCAAACTTCATCTAAACTTTGTGGGTAGTGTCCCGGGATATATTGGCTGTTTGTTAAAAGTTTTGGCGAAGCTGCGATGACATTCTTCCGATTGTCAGAGGATTTGTAAGAAAAAATACTATCCAACTTTTTCCTTTAGTTTGCAATTATTCACCACTTGCTATGTACCCTCAACGAAGAGAACGGCTATTTAAAGGGTAACTATTAGAACTTCTTCAAAGGCCTGTCATACTGAATGACCCTCACCAATATAATATCCCTGACTTAAGATTTCTGAATGCTACCGTAAAATTTAGCTTAGTGGGAGCAGACAACGAGAACCTAAGACCTTCTTTTTCGATTTTGG
>NC_137031.1:26677537-26682537 GCF_032717465.1 Coenobita brevimanus
CCAATGAAGATCTTCGAGCCTAACTTTCAGACCCCTGGTCATCCTCCTTTCTGGACTTTGGCGAAAAATTTGCCATTGCATTTGACATCATTAAGGCTTTCGATCGAGTCTGACATAAATCTTTAGTTTCTGAACTGCCCTCCTACTGTTTATATTCTTCTATCTATGCCTTCATCTCTAGCTTCCTTTCTGGTCGTTCTATAGTTGCTATAGTAGACAGCCGCTGTTCTTCTAGCTCTATTAACAACGCTGTTCCTCAGGGTTCTCTCTTATCACTCATCCTCTTCCTTCTATTCATCAGTGACCTTCTAAGCTGTACATCTAGCCCTATCCACTCATGCACTGATGACTCCACCCTTCACCATTCCATTCGTTTTCAGCAGCATCCATGTCAACAGTTACTTCAACACCCAAGTGATGAGGCTATGGCACACCTAATGCTGACTTGGCTCATATCTCTCACTGGGGTAAAAGCAACCTTTTGGTTTAATTCATCAAAAACTCAATTCTTACATCTTTCAACTCGACAAGATCTTCCCAGTATCCTCTAATTTTTAATAATATCCAGCTCATTCCTGCATCACCTATAACATACTCGGGGTTTCATTCTCTCGGGATTTATTTTGGAAAGTCCATTTTACATCTCTTGTAAAATCTGCGTCCAAGAGATTAGGTGTGCTAAGCCGACTCATTGCCTTCTTTCTCCCTACACAGTTGTTCACTTCAGTCACAGGTTTTATTTGTCCCTGTGTATAATACGACTTTCATATGTGGGAAGGCTCCTCACAGACAGCTCGTCTCAACAAGTTGGAATCAAAGGTTATCCATCCATCCATCCATCATCCAATCCTACATTGCCCCATGAGGAGCGTAGGAGCCCGGGGCTAGGCAGTTGGTCCCGACATTTAAGATGAGAGTGATTTGAGCAATTAACTCTCCTCCTCTTACTGGTTCCCTTCACTCTCTGTCTCTTCACTGCACTGTTGCATCTTTAACTCTTTTCTCTCTCAGATTCAACGGTCACTGCTCCTTTGAACTTTCTGATTCCACTCCTCCACCTCTATGGAGGGTGAGTATACCCGTCTTGCAAGAAACTCTACTCCCTTTTCTGTCCAACTATCTATTGCAAGAGTTCACCGTTGCTCCTAGTCCTTCATGTATGCAACAGGTCAATTATAGAACTGTCTCCCTCTGTCTGTGTTTCTTACTGCCTACGATCTTTCAAACGCAGTGTGCCCAGGCACCTCAAAGTGAACGGTTTTTGAATTTGGTTCTCTGTTGTCTTGTTCTTGCTTTTTCTTCAAGGGAACAGTTTGCAGGGTCATGGCCTTTGGTTCCTTCTTCCTTGAATTATTTAATATATATATATATATATATATATATATATATATATATATATATATATATATATAGATAGATAGATAGATAGATAGATAGATAGATAGATAGATAGATATGTGTGTGTGTGTGTGTGTGTGTGTGTGTGTGTGTGTGTGTGTACACATACGTGTCTCACCGCCACACCCACTACAAATGCACACCACTTCGATTAAGATCCCCAAGACAACTGCTTTGGCTTCGTTCCATGACCTCCAACTTTAAAAATGGAGTAGAAAGCTGATTACCACATGTTTCTGCGAAAATGGAATGCATTTGCTCAGAACTAGATGATCCAAAAAACCTTTAAGGCCCTATGAAGTGCCAGGAATAAATGTTGGACTACTGTTCCACTTTGTCTACTTCACACTTATGACATGTCCCTCACTTACCTCCCTGACGCGTAACACTGTTCCACTGCTTCTACTCCACAAAAATAAGTCGGGTCCATCAGTTTCTTTCTTGACGCATCATTCTTTTCAACTTCGCCTACTTCACACTTACGTCATGACAGTCACGTTCTTTCCTAACGCGCTATAGAAAGTGTTGTGTATGGGTAAATAAACAAAGCCTCGCTCATCTAAGAAAGATTACCAAGCAGAGGAGAGTGTGACGTAGCAGAGGCGAAATATTAGGCCAACTATTGTCCATTGACTGTACGTCCATTTGCGTTATAGGTTTATACTGTGATTTCCTTGGGCATTATTATTTTTGCTTTGTTATGGTACAATAATTCCAAAATCATGTTCCTCAAACTCAGATGGTATAAAGAAAAATCTTTAACTTCCATGCACTTCCATTTCTCTTGTTAGTTTTGGTTTTTATCATTTTTAAACCTTTCTTTTTTTGTCACGGGTGTAGACGGCCTCAAAAGTTCGACTGTTATCTCACCTCTTTTGCTTCTGACTCTCCCTTGCTGCCTTATACTTCAAAGCGCAGAGGGACATACCACGTTACTCACTGATAATTTATTTTAGGTAAGAATGCGATTGATAAACCACAAATACCACTATCACAACTAACAAACCTCTTCTGATCCCTCTACAACCACAACTACCACAGCTACGACCATTACCACAACTACCACAGCTACGACCATTACCACAACTACAACAGCTACAACCATTACCACAACTACCACAGCTACGACCATTACCACAACTACCACAGCTACGACCATTACCACAACTACCACAGCTACGACCATTACCACAACTACTACAGCTACGACCATTACCACAACTACCACAGCTACGACCATTACCACAACTACCACAGCTACGACCATTACCACAACTACCACAGCTACGACCATTACCACAACTACTACAGCTACGACCATTACCACAACTACCACAGTTACGACCATTACCACAACTACCACAGTTACGACCATTACCACAACTACCACAGCTACGACCATTACCACAACTACCACAGTTACGACCATTACCACAACTACCACAGCTACGACCATTACCACAACTACCACAGCTACGACCATTACCACAGCTACTACAACCGCCAAATTCTCTGCGGCCTCTCACAACTCCAACTACTCAGAGTAAACAAAACGAATAATGTAATGACATCTCTCTCTCTCTCTCTCTCTCTCTCTCTCTCTCTCTCTCTCTCATCAGTGTACCTCAATGAACCCATCAGGATTATTTTTACCTTTTTTCTTCTGGTCCTGACGAGAGAGAGAGAGAGAGAGAGAGAGAGAGAGACAGAGACAGAGAGAGAGAGAGAGAGAGAGAGAGAGAGAGAGAGAGAGAGACAGAGACAGAGAGAGAGAGATTTACTTTGACAACCGTATATTATTGCCAGTGATATTCTGATAAATTGTCACCTACTGTACATACCCTCACACATTACCTGGATTATTCTGTCTATCTCTTTACCTAAGGAATATATCTACCGGTATTCCTTATCTACCTGTCTCTGTTCTACTCATCTTATTTCTCTCTCTTTATCTATCCATCTTCCTACCTATCTATCTGTCTAAATCTACGTATCTATCTATCTATCTATCTATCTATATCCTGTATGTATCTGTCGATCTGTCTATCTTCCTATCTACTTATCTATAGCTACATTATTCATTTCTCTCTATCTTTCATTCTATCTGTGTGTCCCACCCCAAACCGTTATCCATGGCCAGTTTTTTATCCCAGGAACACGATTTTTTGCGCAATGGTAAAGCTTTACTCACGCCAGATTATAAGCATATTACGACCCCCGAGGGTGGACCCCCACAGGAAGGGGGTTCTGCGGTGGTCTTCGCGAAAATCGTTATGCAGGCCAAAGTTTTTACTCAAAGAACATGATAATCTGCTTAATAACGGATGTTCATGCAGATCACATAGGAACGTAGGAACACGAAATTTTGCATGTTTGTAGGCGTTTACCCCGCCATGTTATAGGCAGGGTGGATCCATCGGTGAACATGCTCACAGGCTGGGAGGCCCTTCCTCAGTGGGGACAATGCCATAGTTTTTACTTTAGAACACGAAACTTTGCACAACTGTACACATTTACTAAGGCCACGTTTTAGGGTGAGACTCTTATACAGTAAGTCATCTCCCCCCTACTGGCGGGAGAGGGACGGTTCGGGGAGGCCTTGGCCAAATACTTTATTTACAGTTTTTTTTTTTTTTTTTTAACTAAGAAACACAAAGTTTTGTATAATAGCAGAAGTTCACTCTGTCCACGTTTTAGTTAAGTTTGAGCCGCCGATGTCCCCCCACTATGAGAGGTGGGGGGCAGTAAACTGACCCAGGGGGAGCAAAGACATAATTTTGTGGGTTTTGCACACGAAATTTTTTGCAGTGGTAGACCTTCACCCAGACCACAGTTTATAGAGGGTGGGTCCCCCAGGGTTTGCTCGTGTGGTTCCCCAGTAACTATCTCTTTCTCTTAAAATTGAGAAGGTGAGTTCGGCGATCAAAAATTTCCTTTATTTGCCTTCATGTTACACTGCGTCTATTTATAGCTTTCACTTTAAATATTATTCTGATGATATTAAAGGACTTTCTTTTTTATCCTCTGCTACCAAAATTCAGGGATCTACGAACGTAATATTGGCAACCTGCCGATACATTTTGGAATGGGAACACTGGCTGCTCGGAAGTTATATAAAGGGACCTCCACGGGTAAAGGCAGATGATAAGCAAAGCTATACACTTCCTTGTCATTTGTTGCACTGATAGACTGACGGCTTGTGCTAACTTTTATTACATGGGTGATGGAATCATTACATGTCTGTTACCTACAGTCCATAGTACCGGCCTATCTGCATATCTACCGTCCTACCTGCCTACCTAGCTACCTACATACTTACCTACCTACATGTTTAGGCTACCTGCCTGCCTCTCCATCTTCATGCCTGCCAGCCAACCTACCTACCTTCCTACCGACCGTCCCACCGACCTAACTACCTACCTACCGGTCTCTCTCTTTGCCTGTCTGCCTGAACAAATGGAGGAATGATCGTTATATTAATTGCTTGTTTCGGTTCTTGTGTACAGATGATTCTTTGTGTACGCAATTGTATGTAGCAGTACACACGATTATAATAAGCACACATACTGAATTACATATGAATACACATCTCTCTCTCTCTC
>NC_137031.1:26687537-26702537 GCF_032717465.1 Coenobita brevimanus
GACCAGATGTTCGAACTAACCTTGAAGGAGAAAAAATCAAGTGATTCTTCAGGTGTGTCACTTATAGAACTATTGGCCTCAAGAAAATCTTCATTGACCTGCGGTGAGACTATTGTAGTCAACTATTAAAAGTTTCTGTCTTTGAAATTCACAGAACATGTGGATTGTTTTATTAAAATGCTTCCTTACAGCCAAAGTTGAAAATTACTAAATAATCAGCTGATGCAACAACTGACATGCCAGATCAATTAAACATTTCAAGCTAAGCAACTTCGTATTTTATCTGAAAATCACTAAAATGCCTCCTTATCGCTGAAATTAAAAGTAGCCTAATAATCATCTCATGAATCAGCTGATGCAACAGCTGCTGACATAACAGCTGACATGTTAAACCAAGTCAAAATCACAAGGTGAGCAACTATGTATTTCACAACAAAATAGCTCAGAGCTCCTCAAGAGCAGATATTCGAACTTTCCTTGAAGCTGAAAGAATATAAGAGCCCCAGGTGTACCACTTACAGACCTGTCGGCTTCGATGGAAATAAAAACATATATCAGAGCCTTGCTTCTTGTAAGTGATGTAAATACTAGTGAACAATAGTAGTGTATATGTGATATTCATATTACCATCCCATATATGTATTGCTCTTATTATTTTTATAATTCGTATGTTGCTATGTAGTGTGCATATGTAACTTTTCTCCTACTGTTTCTTTCGTTTTTTCCCTAAATTGGCGTTGTATCAGCGGCATCGATCTCCATGTGTGGCGCGTTCTTTCCAGTGCACTTAAACACAAAACTGAGAAATATCCCGAATCCTAACCCTCGCAATCGTCTGAAAAGTTGTTTTGATCTGATTCTGATTTAAATATGAGTTAAAATTGATAACAAGCAACACTTAATCAAGTTATTACCAGGGTTGCTTAAAGATGAGTTAAATCCTGAGTGTAGTGTTCTCCTTGTGAGGCCTC
Organism: Coenobita brevimanus; assembly: GCF_032717465.1. Classification (NCBI taxonomy): domain Eukaryota; kingdom Metazoa; phylum Arthropoda; class Malacostraca; order Decapoda; family Coenobitidae; genus Coenobita; species Coenobita brevimanus. The sequence continues at coordinate 26,688,509 of NC_137031.1, forward strand.
TCTGCACTTCAACTTCACTTGTACATAAAACTAAAGTCAGTCATAAATCTAGCCCTCATACTGTCGAAGCTTTATAAACATTTTTGGACATTTATACTGTTTGTTCTGACCTTGTTAGCCTACATTCCTGTTCTGGAAGAGCTTTTCCAACATCTTCTGGTTCACATACAGTTACTGACCATCCATCCAGTATGTCTTAACATTAAGGTACAGCAGTACAGGTCTTGTCACAAAGCCACTCCATACATGAGTTTTCCCCAGAGGATGATAATTATGGTATTCAAGCTTACTTCTCAGACTGTGAAGATGTTATGAGCAATACCAGCATTACAGATATAGAGGATAAGATTCTATCATCCCTTCACATATCAAGCATGGCAGTCTCCCAGGCGATGCTCTAAAGGCGTCTGTCTTTAGAGCTACATCTCAAGTCAAAGACTATGATAAGTTCAAGCGTGCTTTGATCAGTACCTTCAGGAAAGGCGCCGCTGGCTCCCTGGGTTGATTTTATATTCTTAATCATCAACAAAACCAAGGAAAACATTGGATCCCGTGCTTTTCTCAGAGCTCAGGCACGATTTTGGGATACAGGTGCCAATGCTTTAGATTGTCTAGAAATTTCTGGCTGGTATAATGATGACAACACAGCCATGACTAAAAAAGATGTCATAAGCCTGAATAAATGCAATTTAATTTCTGTCTTCATGAAGAAGGCAGAGAGAAGTCCGACAGGTTTGAGTATAAACCCACAGACGTTTTGGTTGATCTAGCAGAGAGAATTAAGTTAGAAGGCTATTATTAATAGCCACGTGTCACTGCACAAGAAACTGCTTCCAGCGGAAATACTTCCGTCCTATCTGCTGCAGGTATGAAGCCTAAGAAAAAAACATTTCGTGCGGAATGCAAGACGTGGGGTCATACAACAGATAAATGTTTCTTTAGTAAAGACCCAGATAACGCTATCCCTATCTCTGTGTCGCTTATTGCTCATCTTCAGCGGGATTCATCTCGGTCCTTCTACTATTTGGCCTCTCAGCACAACCAAAACCATTCAGTTCAAGACAACTCGAGTCGCACTTCACTACGTCGTGGTGGTACTAAGTGGTGGAAGGTCCATCAGTCATCTCATAATGCAGATCTGTGCTCCCTTGTTCTCCAACAACAGACCGAGTATGTTAATTGCAGATCACATCAGCCGGGGGAAGGTCAGTGCCGTCAGTCAAATGATTAAGGTTAAAATCTTCGAAAAAGTCCACCGCCACTTCACTCATAGCAGCACTACAGAAGGTGTATATTTTGTCCTCTCCTTCGCTGGTGAGCAGATGTAAGTTATCACTCATTATGAACACTGCTGTGTTCACTAATCTCATTTGCCACTCTTCATTAAATTAACCTCACACACATAGGTCCATTCACTCACCTGACACCCAGTGTCCAGAGATTTTTTTTTTTTTTTAATGTGTTCAACTCTGGGTATAGGCTTCACAGCCTGCTTTCAAGGCCCAGTAGTCCTCCTACGTACCGCACACCTCTACATGTCACCATTTCGGCGCTAACACTCACCGTCCATACTGAATACATGCTAGGGCTGTCTCATATGGGACTGGTGCATTGTTATTAGCAGGGATATTTTTACGACATGTCGGTGGGTCTTCTGGTAGATCAGTAGAGACTGATTTTTATGAAATTCAAATCCTTAAAATGTTCCTGTCCCAGCGGGATTTGAACCCGGGTCCGTTAGGATAGCAGGCCACCTCTCTACCAATTGAGCCACCGCCTCCCCCAGATACTGGGGATCTCCTTGATGCGGTTTGAATGGTTACTCTTACACTTCGAACGTTACAAAGACGTTTCCTTTGCCAGCAGATGACCTACTTGGTCTATAAACTATGGAGCAACGCTATAATGATGCTCACCTTCATAAGAATTCTGTTACAAGTAATCAAGTGTGTCATAACGCTTTGTCTCCATCCAGACCATTACTTCATTCGGGCGTCACTCTGACAGCTATTCTGATGGACGGTTTGGGGACTGTCTGCGGAGTTATCAGGATTAAATAAGGAGTCCCTCATCGCATGGAACACTCCTTGTAGACTCAGTGACATCTCAAATGCAAGAATCTCGGACTAGATTTTGGTTTTGGCTGTGCTGCCAGGTGGCCAATGACTCTATAGCCAAAACCTTCCAAGGGTCCCAGTCCGGTTGTCAGATATGCATGAGGGTGCAGATGTGGTGTGCTTGAGTGAGAGGCTTGTTCAGCTTAAGCATGGTTAGGATCGATGGTCTGACTGATGTTCTGTTCTTAATAGGACTGGTGGCCATATTACTCTGAACGATGGCTGATAATTAGTTTCTTAGCTTATCATGCTAAAATCCAAGTGGTGCAGAGTAACTTCCCCATTGCTCCTGTTCAGATTACCGCACAGCAGACCCTTGACAAGAAAGGGTCAATAGTCCACGATATTAAAACTACTAATCATCACGAAAGAGAAATATTGTTGGATCTTCTAAACATGTTCTCAGGCACTTTATCCTTCCAGTTGAGTCAGTGGGTACGACAGTTTTAATACAGGCTTTTCGTCTCATCGACTCTCCTCCTCTTACTGGCTCCTTTCAACCTTTGTCTCTTCGCCGCACTGTTGCCTCTGTCTCACTTCCATCGCTACTTCCATGATCACTGCTGCTCTGAACTGTCTGCTTGCATCCCTCCACCTCTATGACGGGTGCGTAGCACCCGTCTAGCAATAAACTTTCATCTCTTTCTATCCAAGTCTCTAATGCAAGAGTTAACCTTTACTCCCAGTCCTACATTTATGCAACAGGTCAACTCTGGAACTGTCTCCCTCTTTCTGTATTTCCTACTACCTATGATCTCCAGTCTTTTAAACGCAGTGTGTCCAGGCATCTCGAAATGAACGTATCTTGAATTTGGCTCTCTTTTGTATTTTGTTTCTTTTTCTTTGAAGTAACTGTTTTGCGGGCTCCTAGCCTTTGGTTCCTTCTTCCTCGCATAAAAAAAAAAAAAAAAAAAAAGCCAGGGACTCATCCATTATATGTGCCTTATTATCGCCTCCCTCAAAGTTAAAATCAAGCCGTAGAGGAGGTAGTATCAAATATTTTGGATCAAGGAGATATCATGCATGCACTCACCTCCCAATGGAATTCTCTTTTTCCATGTTCCAAAGAAAGATGGTGGATTTCGTCCTGCTACTGACTTCCACAGCGTTAATGAAGTGGCAGTCCCCGACCACTACCCTCTGCCCATCCTTCATAACATACTGCTGTCTTTGGGCAAAGGAAATTCTGTTTTCAGCAGTCTTGACTCACATGGTGGATACCGGCAAATTCCAATAGATGAAAAGTCAAGACTGATAACAACTTTCAGTACTAATCAAGGTCATATTGAGTCCATTCCTATGCTTTTTGGCCTTCATAATACACCTCTGACATCCCGGCAAATTTTTAATACATATAATTTTATTGGCATGCTTTGTAATACTGTTTTCGCTTACCTAGGTGGTCTTATCATGGTTAGGATAGACATCGAAAGCCATTTCTTCAAACTTCGTAAAGTCCTTCACAAGCTCCAAACCACTGGTCTTAAGCTTTCCAAATGTGATTTCCTGGAGTCGAATATCAAATTCTTACATCATTTAGTGGATGGTGAGGGAATCTATAAAGTCCCAGATAAGATTCAGGGAGTCCGAAATTTTCGAGTAGGCTACCTGCTGGTACCAACCGTATTAAGAATTTCTCAGGTTTCAGCGGCTACAGCCACTGCTTCATCAAATGATATGCAACCATTGCTTCATATCTCACAGAGCTTCTAAAGAAAGATATTCCTTTTCACTGGGGGCCTGCACTGGACAAAAGTTTCAATTATGTGAAAAGTGCACTCACAAAAGCACCGATTCTAGCTTTTCCTGGTTATGCTGTACCATTCATACCGTGTACGGATGCTTCTTCACTCGGTTTCGTGGTGTAGTCGTACAGAGAAATAATTCTGGCCACTGACACCATTGCTTATGCTAGTCAAGTTCTTAATGATGCATAAGTGCGTTACTCTGCAATTGATCATGAAACCCTAGCTGTTGTTTGGGTTCTAAAGCATTTCTGTGAAATAATTTTTTGGCTATGATATAACTGTCAACACTGATCATGCTGCAGTTACAGAACTTTTCAAGGGCAAGAAACTTTCGGGCAAACTTGCTCGCCGGTTTTTAGCGGTTCAAAAGTGTCAGCCTACATTTTAGGATCACCCAGGCCGTGCAAATGAAGCTGCTGATGCTTTGAGATATAGACCTGATTTTTTTTGCATTAGCTCGGCGTATGTCAATAGAGTGTCAGAAAAAAAATAATACCAAACAAATATTTGGCCACCGCACGTGACACTGCGGAGCAAAATTATTGGAAATTGCGACGCGCAAAAATAAGCAATCTGTCTATCTATCTATTGCCAGACGCCTCAATCCCGTTCGGGATGACCACAAACAAATCGCCTCCACGTCGCCCTGTCCCCCGCCATTTCACTGCCCCGCTCCCAACTCACACCCCTTTCTCTCATATACCTCTCCACCCCATCCCTCCATCTCATCCTTGGCCTACCCCTCCCTCTTCCCCCCTCCACCTCACTCACATACACTCTCTTCGTCAGTCTTTCACCCTCCATCCTCTTCACATGGCCAAACCACCTCAGTGTATTCCTCCTAACGTTTCCGTTCACATCCACATCAACACCACAACGCTCCCTTATATTCTCATTTGTCAGCCTCTCTCTCCATGTGACTCCACAGGCTCCTCTTAAATAACTCATTTCCACTGCTCTCACTCTTGACTTGTGTCCTTCCAGCAGCGTCCAAGCTTCACTTCCATAAGTTAGAGTTGGTATCACAATACTGTCATGTAGAATCTTTTTCACTTCCTTGCTCACTTCCCTGCTTCTTGTCACTGCTTTCAAAGAACCAGCAACCTTTCTTCCCTGCTGTACCCTTTCAAGCACTTCATCCTCCAAACCTCCATCCTTACTCATCACACTGCCCAAGTACTTAAACGTACTCACATTTTCCAATTCCTCACCATCCAACCTCGCTGTGCATTCACTGACTTCACCTCTCTCAGAGACCATCACTTTACTCTTCTCTACATTCACCTTTAGATTTCGTTTCTTACACACTCTCCCAAACTCATCGACCAATCCTTGCAGCTCTCCTTCGTCTTCACTCAACATCACAGTATCATCTGCAAACAACAGTACAGGGAGTTTCCAAACACTACCCTATCTCACCAGGGCCAGTCCAACATCCACTACCCTACCTTATACCTCTTTTATTACCCCATCCATGTATAGATTGAACAACCATGGAGACATGACACATCTCTGTTTCAACCCAACCTTCAAAGAGAAAAATTCACTCAGTTCACCATCCACATGCACTGCAGCCTTAGCACCATCGTACATACTCTTCACAGCATTCAGCAACTTCCCATCTACTCCATATATTCTTAATATTTTCCACAATCCTTGTCTATCCACCCTGTCATGTGCTTTCTCCAAATCCATGAAAGCCGCATACAACTTCTTTCCCTTCTCTAGAAACTATTCCACTAAAAATCTAAGAATGAATATCTGATCTATCTGATCTACACAACCTCTTCCCTTCCTAAAGTCTCCCTGTTCTTCTCCAACTAATTCCTCTGTTCTTTCTCTAACTCTGTCAATAAGTATCCTACCATACACTTTTCCTATTATACTAAGAAGACAGATGCCCTTATGAATACCACACACTTCTTTTTTCCTTTTTCCTTTGTACAAGGGAATAATTACGAGTATACATGACTTCCAATCCTCCGGGACTCTACCTTCCTCCCAGGCCAATGTGCACATTTGCCACATCCATTCTACTACTATCTCTCCCCCATACTTCAGCATTTCACCACACACTCCATCAATTCCTAGGGCTTTCCCCAATTTAACTTTCTTCATTGCTTCCACAACTTCTATCCTACTGATTTCTTCCTGTCTTCTCACCTCCCTCCTTCTCCCAGCCATTTCCCAGCACTTATACTCGCATTACTTCCATCTTCTATGTTCAACAATTCCATAAAGTGTTCTCTCCATCTGCTCACTTTTTCTCCCTTCTCCACTAGTAATCTACCATTTTTATCTTTCACTCCCCTGCTAACTTCACTTCCACCCTGTCTTACTCTTTTCACCTCTTTCCAGAACATTTTCTTACAGTCCCTCCACTTTACACTCAAGTTCCTTCCAAATTCCTCATCTGCTCTCTTCTTACTCTCTCTTACTAATCTTTTCACCTCTCTCTTTCTTTCTACATATAACTCTCTCTTCCGCCTCTCAACTTCTTCCACGCCCCTATTTCTCATCAATTCATTGTATGCTTTATTCTTTTGTGCCACGGCCTGTCTTACCTCTTCATTCCACCACGCTGTTCCTTGCACCCCCCTCCGTCTTCTCTTCATCCCACACACCACATCACATGCTGCACATATTTCTTCTGTAAATATCCTGAAAAAAAGCAATAATATTTATATTCGACTTCTATGTCAGAACTGGTTATTGTGGGCTCAATAACAGTATAAAAACGAAGATAATAGTATTGGTAAACAATGATGGAAAGGCTATTAGTTAGTTTCGCACGTTTTATCGGGCAAGCACTAGTTAAAAAATAATTCCGAGAATATATATATATATATATATATATATATATATATATATATATATATATATATATACATATATATATATATATATATTTATATATATATATATTTTGTTACGGAACAGAGAAAGATAATGTACACTTTAAGTGTGAATACTAAAAATCACTACTGTCCCGTAAAGTTCCAGGTTCAAAACAAAAGAGTTAGGTAAAATTACAAGTTAAAGTTTAATGCTCAAACTAACAACAAAACATTCAGGACTCATAAGGATAATGTAATGGCAAAAAACAGGTTAAATATATGGTTAACTGCAATAGCCTCTATTAACACGAAATTAGCATGAGTAAATTTATCTAAGTCAGCCCTGATAAAATGAGAAAACACTGGATAATGCTCAGTTAACGCAAGATATATTATTACAGATACAAACTATCATTACCACTGGCTGACAATATGAATTACAAAAACTTTACTAGGCCTACGAATCAACACCTTATGCTATACAGTACAAGAACAAAATGTAATAACACTTATACTCAAATTACACAGCTGCTAGATGGTTGGAGACTTCCTGAGCACTCACAATATTAACAAGTGTACAGGGGAGGACAGAGATGTGAGCAAAATGAGGAGTAGATCTAAGTGGCAATTAATGCAGAGACTGAGCTCATTATATAGGGGCCGGCAGAACTTGATACAACTTGTAAGAAGGACGAGCAAATAAAGCCAGAGGGGACAAAGAGTTGACACTCCTGCTCTGAACAACAGAAAGAACGATTTACTCTACCATAAGGGAGGAGGGGGGGAGTGAGGTAGAACACGCTCGTGATAAAACATGCAGCATACTGTACGTTAGAATTACACAAAGGATGATGAAATCATAGGCTATGTAACACCTCCCCACAAAGAAAAAGAAATTTACAAAGGAAATTTCTTATTACTCTAAAACAATCTGTCTAAAGTCTAGATAAGCAATCTGCAATAACATTTTCTTTCCCCTTGACATGTTGTATGTCTAATGAATACTCCTGAAGAAGTAGACTCCATCTTGTCAATCTCTAATTTTTATCTTTAAACTTACTAAGGAATTTCAGTGGGTTATGATCGGTATAAATGACAATGGGGTCAAAACCAGAACACAAATAAATTGAAAAATGCTGTAAACCCAAAATCAAGGCCAAAAGCTCTTTCTCAATGGTTGAGTAGTTCTTTTGAGGTGGAGTGAACTTCTTACTGTAATAAGATACAGGGTGTTCAATACCCTGATCATCCTCTTGCAGCAAAACAGCCCCAGCTCCTGTATCACTTGCGTCAACAGCCATCTTAAAAGGCTTAGCAAAATTTGGAGTAGCGAGCAATGGCTGACTTAATAGCATAGCTTTAAGTTTGCTGAAAGAGGATTCACAGTTATCGGTCCAGACAAATTTAACTCCCTATTTCAGTAGGTTTGTAAGTGGTGATACAAGAATTGAAAAGTTAAGAACAAATCTCCTATAATAACCTACCATTCCCAAAAATCTTTGTAGCTCTTTCCTACTTTTAGGTCTGGGAAGATCACTTATAACCTGAACCTTAGCTCCTGGTGGTGCAACATGTCCATCACCAATTACGTACCCAAGGTACTGAACTTTAGCTTGACCAAACTCACACTTTGATAAATTAGCTACAAGATTAGCCTGAACCAAACGCTGAAGAAATTTACTGACATGGCATAGGTGATCTTTCCAGTTGTCAATGAAGATTAATACATCATCAATATAAACAACACACCCTGCCAAACCCTCTGTTACAACATTCATGAGCTTCTGAGATGTGGCTGGTGCATTCTTCATACCATATGGCATTACAGAACATGCAAAAGTCTTTCCTAGTGTTACCAAACATGAGATCTCCCTAGCACGTTCAGTCATAGGTACTTGCCAGTATCCCTTTAACAAATCAAACTTACTTATGTACCTAGCCTTTCCGATCTTGTTTATGCAATCTTCCACGCGAGGGAGAGGGTGTCTGTTTTGGTTATCTGATTAACATGTCTGTAGTCGATGCAAAGCCGCTGTGACCCACCTGGCTTAGGGACTAGAGTGACAGGAGAACTCCACTCGCTCTGACAGGGCTCAATCATCTTGTGGTCCAACAGGTAGCCAAGCTCCTTCTCGATGAGAGGAACTTTCACTGGGTTCACACGGTAAGGAGGCAATTTAATTGGCCTTGTGTCTCCAACATCGACATCATGCATCAACACAGTGGTTCTTCCTGGAGTGACACGGAACACTTGCGGGTACTCCTGCAGTAATGCCGAAAACTCCTGCCTTTCCTTGGGAGCTAGATGAGAAAGCTTAGTCTGGAGATCATTCATGATATCAGGATTCTTCCCCAAACTATCACTCAGGCTCATGCTGCATGGGAGAACTTCACTTGCAGACTCGGGTGGAACAGCTACAGTGCAGACTTGGTTATTTTCGTCCCGCCTGTGATATAACTTTAGCATGTTGATGTGACAAAGTTGCTTGTTCTATTTACGATTTGGTGTGGCGATGACATAGTTGACATCACTGAGTTTCTTCTCCACGAAATAAGGACCACTAAACTTGGCTTGAAGAGGTTGCCCATGCACCGGTAGCAGAATCAAAACCTGATCTGGCTGAAAGTGGCGTAACCTGGACTTCTTATCATACCAAGTCTTCATCTTCTCCTGAGCAGCTCCTAAATTCTCTCTCACCAGCTGTAAAGCAGTGGACAGCCGTTCTTTGAACATCATCACATACTCCAGCGGGTTGACGTCATCTTCCTCCGACAACCAGCATTCCTTGAGTAACTTAAGGGGTCCTCTTACTTCCTGGCCAAACAGTAGTTCAAAATGTGAGAAGCCCAGTGATTCATTTGGAGATTCTCTTGCGGCTAATACAACGAATGGAAGACCTTTATCCCAGTCTTTCTGATGTTCCAAACAGTATTTCTTGAGCATCGATTTGAGTGTTTGATGATATCTCTCCAACGCTCCTTGGGTCTGGGGATGGTAAGCTGAAGACGTGATCTGGGTGATGCCCAACTCTTTCAGAGACTGCTTGAAAACATTTGACATGAAATTACTTCCCCGGTCTGACTGTACCTCCTTGGGCAGACCAAACTTGGTGAAGAACCCCAGCATTTCCTTAACCACGTTCTTTGCTGAGATATTTCTAAGTGGAATGGCTTCAGGATAACGAGTAGCCATATCAATCAGGGTTAACACATAAGAAAATCCTGAAGAAGTCTTAGGAAGAGGGCCCACAATATCCACCAACACACGGGTGAATGGCGCCTCAAAAGGAGGAATGGGAACTAGAGGTGCAACCTTTTCGGTCTGATTACACTTCCCCACAACTTGACAGGTGTGACAAGACTTACAATACCAGGAAACATCCCTGAAGATACCTGGCCAGTAGAAGTGTTTCAAAATGCGTGCCACAGTCTTCCTCACTCCAAGGTGTCTCTCCAAACTGGAATCATGAGCCACACGAATGATATCCTGCCTACAAACACGAGGGATGACAACTTGATGTACAACCTCCCATTCACAGTCGGCTGATGCTGTTGGGGGTCTCCACTTCCTCATAAGTACTCCTGACTTTATATAATAACAAGTAGAAGCACCGGCTGACTCTTCCTCACTGCAAGCAGAGTTAGCTAGACCTTTCAACTCAGGGTCAGCAACCTGCAACTCAACCAACTCTTGACGAGACAAATTATCAACACTACGGGGTACTGCCTCATCTGGTGAGTGGTCCAAATTAGCAAGAAAAGTGTCAGCTAGGATAACATCATCATCATCATTATCCTCTAAGTCACCAGTAACTTTAGACTTAGCCCTAGTGACAGCACATGCAGAGAACACATTAGGGACATCATAATCCTGGGCCGCAGCCACTGGCTCACTAGACAACTGAGGAGGTGGACACACTTGACATCCACCAATATCATTTCCGAGTAAGAAAGTTACACCTGACATTGGGAGTGTCTCAACCAACCCAACCATAACAGAACCATTAACAAAACCAGACTCTAAATTCACTCTGCACAGAGGGACAGAGAAGTAATTATTCCCTACACCTTGTAAGATTACAGTTTCATCAGAGGAATTAACATTAGAGCCTAGAACACTGGTCAGCATAAGGGATTGGCAAGCACCTGTATCACGATATATTTTAACTGATTTCCTGTCATTACTGTCCAGAGGACTGACAAAACCATCAGACAGGAAATTAGCAGATGAACTCTTGAGAGTGTCACCCACGTTACTGCTCAAAAGAGGAGCTTCATCATGAGGATTTAATTTACCCCTCAAAGCAGGTTCAGTTAACTCAGTTAAAGAATTCTGGGAACTCTCAAGGGTGGACACTAGACCAATTGACTGAATGTTTAAAGACTCCTTTTTGTTCACATCACGCTGTCTCCTGAAACATTTCTCTGTAGTATGACCAAGCTTACTACAATAAGTACATTTACTTTTCTGAAATCTAGAGGTGAAGCTGGTATTTACTTCCTGAGAAACATCATCTTTAGTCTCTTTCCTGTTACCTGTACTCTGAGTAGAGGCAACGTACTTACTCTCAGCTTTCCTTTTTCCTTTAGAATATCTCTTGTGAGTGAGAACATATTCATCAGCTAAAACTGCAGCATCAGACAAATTATCTATTCTTTTCTCATCAAGATATAGGCTTACATCTTTATTAATACACCTTTCGAAGTCCTCCAGCAAAATCATCTGCTTAAATTTACCAAAATCAGAATCCACATTCTTAGAATTTAACCACTGCTCTAACAGATCTTCTTTGATTTTTGCATACTCAACATGGGATTGCTTATCTTGCTTATAAGTTGTCCTAAATTTTACTCTATAGGCTTCAGGAACAAGCTCATAGGCCTTAAGAATCAAGCTCTTAACTACATCATGATTATCAGATTGATCCTGAGGCAAAGATGCATAACTTACCTGAGCTTTACCGGTGAGAACAGTTTGAAGGAGTACTGGCCAATACTTTTTAGGCCAATTAAAACCTGTAGCTACCCTCTCAAACAACTGAAAATACTTTGTTAAATCAGATTCATTAAAAGGAGGGACAAGTTTAACATTTTTAGCCACATCAAAATCATCAGAGCTAGATGATCCAGTTCCACCTTGTTTCATGCGATAATCATGGTCTGCCTTAAGCCTAGCTAGTTCAATTTGTGCCTGAGCCTGTGCCTCCTGAATACGAGCATTTGCCTGAAATTCAGCCTCCTTAGTAGGAGCCTCCTGCAGGGCTAGCTGTAACTTAGCTAATTCAATCAGCGTTTGCTCATTTGGAGGAGTTACATTAAACAAGCTTTCATTAATCATGTCAACAATTTGATCTTTAGAATGATGAGAGCGAACAGCAATTCCCAATTGTTGAGCAACAAGCTTAAGTTCATTCTTTGTTCTGTTTTCTACATCACACACTGTTTGCACATTTGACAAAAAATCTTTGGCTTCATCAAGAGTAGTAATAGTAGACATCATGAATAAATCACAGTCACAAAATATCAAGTAATATCCTTATGATAATATCCTGAATATCCTGATAAGAGGTCGCCAAATTTATGTTACGGAACAGAGAAACAATGATGGAAAGGCTATTAGTTAGTTTCGCACGTTTTATCGGGCAAGCACTAGTTAAAAAATAATTCTGAGAATATATATATATATATATATATATATATATATATATATATATATATATATATATATATATATTGTTACGGAACAGAGAAAGATAATGTACACTTTAAGTGAGAATACTAAAAATCACCACTGTCCTGTAAAGTTCCAGGTTCAAAACAAAAGAGTTAGGTAAAATTATAAGTTAAAGTTTAATGCTCAAACTAACAACAAAACATTCAGGACTCATAAGGATAATGTAATGGCAAAAAAACAGGTTAACTATATGGTTAACTGCAATAGCCTCTATTAACACGAAATTAGCATGAGTAAATTTATCTAAGTCAGCCCTGATAAAATGAGAAAACACTGGATAATGCTCATTTAACGCAAGATATATTATTACAGATACAAAATATTATTACCACTGGCTGACAGTATGAATTACAAAAACTTTACTAGGCCTACGAATCTACACCTTATGCTATACAGTACAAGAACAAAATGTAATAACACTTATACTCAAATTACACAGCTGCTAGATGGTTGGAGACTTCCTGAGCACTCACAATATTAACAAGTGTACAGGGGAGGACAGAGATGTGAGCAAAATGAGGAGTAGATCTAAGTGGCAATTAATGCAGAGACTGAGTTCATTATATAGGGGCCGGCAGAGCTTGATACAACTTGTAAGAAGGACGCGCAAATGAAGCCAGAGGGGACAAAGAGTTGACACTCCTGCTCTGAACAACAGAAAGAACGACTTACTCTACTATAAGGGAGGAGGGGGGGAGTGAGGTAGAACACGCTTGTGATGAAACATGCAGCATACTGTACGTTAGAATTACACAAAGGATGATGAAATCATAGGCTATGTAACAATATATATATATATATATATATATATATATATATATATATATATATATATATATATATATATATATATATATATATATATATATATATATATATATATATATATATATATATATATATATATATATATATATATTATTACATAGCTCTCATTCAGCCAGTCCCAAAGAAGGGTGACCACTCCCAACCCTCCAACTATCGTCCAATTGCTTTAACGTCCTGTATTTCAAAAGTTTTCAGTCAATTCTTAATAGAAAAATTTTAAGGCATCTTTCCTATCACAACCTTCTTTCCGATCGTCAGTATGGGTTCCGTCAGGGACGCTCCACTGGCGATCTTCTCACCTACCTTTCAGACTCCTGGTCATCCTGCTTTCGGGACTTTGGCGAAAGCTTTGCCATTGCACTTGACATCTCAAAGGCTTTCGATCGAGTCTGGCATAAATCTTTAATTTCCAAACTGCCCTCCTACGGTTTCTATCCTTCTATCTGTGCCTTCATCGCTAGCTTCCTTTCTGGTCGTTCTATAGCCGCTGTTGTAGACGGCCATCGTTCTTCTCCTAGATCTATCTACAGTGGTGTTCCTCAGGGCTCTGTCCTATCACCAACTCTCTTCCTTTTATTCATCAATGATCTTCTAAGCTGTACATCTAACCATATCCACTCATACGCTGATGACTCCACCCTTCACCTTTCCATTCGGTTCCATAACGCCCATCTCAACAGTTACTTCAACAAACAAGGGATGAGGCTATGGCACACCTAATGTCTGACTTGGCTCGTATCTCTGACTGGGGTAAAAATAATATGG
>NC_137031.1:26707537-26717537 GCF_032717465.1 Coenobita brevimanus
CTTGGTCCAGAATTTCGTCCTTTTGTAGCTTATTTCACGTAGCTCAGTGACAGCATAGGACATTACTGCGTTTCTACATCCTTTCCACAGCACTTCTTCGTGACTAGCATCATATTCTAGTGTTACTCTATTGTTACCACTCTGTTTCTAAGATTAAGAGATGACATACTGTAGGCCAGGTTATAGTAGTAGTGGTAGTAGTAGTGGTAGTAGTAGCAGTAGTAACCCCAGGCTCATGTGAACGTGAACCCAGTGGACTGCAGGCTGAAGTTACCCTCCTTCTGCAGTCCACCATCCTCCTTTCTGGGGATAGGCAGGGAACTGAGGGACGTTTGTATAACGCGGCAGTTCCACCTGCCAGTTATATCAGTGCCACCACGTGAAGGCGCCCCTCTCCAGTTAAAACAAAAGGAGTATAACATTAAAAACAGGGCATTGTATTAAATATATTAGTGAGGAAGGAAGAACAGGCTTGGAATATATATATGGAGGGATGGAGTGGAGAGGTATATGAGAGAGGGCTGTGTGAGCTGGGAGCAGGGCAGTGAAATGGCGGGGGACAGGGCGACATGGAGGCGATTTGCATGTGGTCACCTCTTACAGGATTAAGGCGTCTGGCAATACAGTATATACATAGATAGATTTGTGTGGTAAAGGGGAGCTTCATAGTTTGTGTGTGTGTGTGTGTGTGTGTGTGTGTGTGTGTGTGTGTGTGTGTGCAGTGCCGGATTTGGGATGTGGGGGGCCTGGGACCCGTTTTGGTGGGGGGCCCATCCCAAGCATCAAATTAGCATGGTGCTAAATGAAAAATACATTTTTAACCCTCGCACTGTTGCAACGATATGCTCGCTGGCACGATACAACTCGCTCCCGACGACCTATGATACTATATTCAGAAATTGATGTCATTAAAGATCAGGTAAAAACGATACTTTCTGAAAACTCTCCACATTAATTAGCCCTGAATTAAAAAAAATAAAAACAGAGCAGTCCTGAAATGCACTGAACACTTCCTAGCATACCACACAAAACAGAATAATCATGAAGCGAGAAAAAAAAAAAAAAAAAAAAACTCAAGCGTGCACTCACCACTCAGTACTTGTATAGACGGGTCATTGAACAAACAGTCTCTAGAAATCTGGTCTAGTCCAGGTGCTTTTCTCAGTTTTCTAATGGAAAATTCTCTTATTAAATCATCAAAATTCAATGAGCGTAGGATGTCCGACGCAGTGCTCATGACTGTCAAATTCACAAGTCATTCCTGTGTCCTGCTTGTTCGTAGGCGATTCCCAATTAATTTCAGCTTGAAAAAAAAAAAAAAAAATACGCTCAGCACTGCAGTTGCTCACCATTAAAGCCAGGTACATTCTCAGGGCTACCTCCACATCGGGGAAAATATCTAGTACATGCTTATCGTGGATAAGATTGTAGAGAAATAGCTCAGCTCTAACGTCGTTTGGCTCTTCGTCAGCATAACTGGATGAGCTCTTGAGGAAATGAAGTCTCCAGATCGTTGGGATAGACATCCAGTAATTTCTTAGCTGCTCTAGACAGCCCTTCAAAGGATTGCTTTGTCAGTCGTCCGAAGCAGCCAAAGCAACCTGACTTCAGTTCATACGCATGCAGCCGTTGATTAAGAGAAGCTATGAACTGATCGATGACAGGAATGAAATCCTCTGACAGTGACAACAGGTGATCAAATATGAACACTTGTTGGCGGCTGGCACCGGCTCCAGGGCTGCCAGATTTGAACATGGCTATATAACCAAATTCTTCAATTTTCATTCCCAGATTCGGTTTTTCATTAATAATAATAATAATAATAATAATAATAATAATAGTTATTTTTTTTTTGTTTCTCAAAAGAGCCAGTTCTTCCATAGGGAATTCACAAGCGCTCGACAGACATATACATTATTTTTACAGTTACAAGAATTGTGACATCTCTCATATACAATACATACTTCATCAGTAATATATATATATATATATATATATATATATATATATATATATATATATATATATATATATATATATATATATATATATGAAAATGGCAATAATTAAACTATAATCATCCGTCATAGTACCTCTCTCCAGGTCATAGCATTTTGAAGAAAGAAAGGCTTGAAGGATTCAGCAGAAAAGAGTTGTCTCATGGACATTGGCAATCTGTTATATAATCAAGGGGCTCTATTCACAAAAGAACGATCAGAGAAAGATAACTGGTGAATGGCTCCTGGCTCAAGACACAAGGACTCATCTTCACTATGTAACATCACACCAGGGCTTGCCGATGGGAGTTTTAGCAATTCAGCAAGATACTTCGGCTCACCAAACTTAAAAACCTTGAATGTAATAAGACACAGTTTAAATTCAATTCTAGCCTTTACTGGTAACCAATGCAACTCAGTTAGGAACGGTGTAGTCGAGGTTCTTGGGGGACGACAAAAGATAGGCCGTGCTGCCGTGTTCACCACAGACTGAACTTTTGTTAGTATAGTATTTGGAAGGCCAATCAACAGTGAATTACTATAATCAACACGAGACAAGACCACTGCATGGACCAATGTTACGAGGCACAGTCTATACAAGAATTTTCTCACAGAGTACAGGTTTCTGATTTGTAAGTTGCACCCTCTGACAATTTGATTAATATGTTCTTTGTATTTTAACTCTGACTTGAAATAAACACCCAGATCTCGAACAGAGCAGACTGGATGAAGCTGTGACACACCAGTGTTCAGAGTCAGGGCATTATCAGTGCCATTACCAAATTTCTTAAAGAGATTATTCATGTATTTACCCCTTGCCAATATAGGTACATGTATAAGGGAAAAAATTATTCATTTGAAAATTAACGGCATATGTTCTGTATCTGCATGTTCTAAAAGCCAACAGATTAATTGAGTACATCATCCGATCAAGTTTATTACCATCTCCAAATCCAGTAGACTACCAAATCATGCTTATTCATTATCTGACGAATTTTTCATTACCAAATCGCCCCTGTTTTGGTAATGAAAAATACAAAATGTCAAGTTGCCCAACGTTTGGCTGGAGGCCCCTTCTGGTGGGAGGCCCGGGGCCCAGGCCCCGTGGACCCACCCCTGAATCCGGCCCTGTGTGTGTGTGTGCTTGGGAGAGAAAGAGGGAGAGAAAGAAAGAGAGAGGCAGGGTGGGTGGATAGGTGCTTGTATGTTTTCTTTTTAATTTCTTTGTGTGTGTGTGTGTGTGTGTGTGTGTGTGTGTGTGTGTGTGTGCTTGAGAGAGAGAGAGAGAGAGAGAGAGAGAGAGAGAGAGAGGCAGGGTTGGTGGATAGGTGCTTGTATGATTGTGTGTGTGTGTGTGTGTGTGTGTGTGTGTGTGTGTGTGTGTGTGTGTGTGTGTGTGTGTGTGTGTGTGTGTTTATTAGCAAAACAAAAAACTTCACCCCTTTATTTCCACTTTCAATTTCAACTTCACCAACGATTCTGGTGATCACAGAAATCATTAACATCCTCTCTTAACTCAATCATCAACTCTAGTGTTTTATAGTTTAATGTAGGATCACCATAAGACTGTCTCAAGATCGGGAGAAGTCTAGAAGAATTTATCAAGTGAGTTATAGAGGCCTGGGAGAGCTAAAAGTTAGGACAAATGTGGGTTAATATTTTCGTGTCTCTCTGTGGTTTCCTTTCTTGGTTACTTCCACTTCAATTATGGGAGAGGAATATAGAGTTTGAGTGATGATGGGGGGGGTGTTGATTATGATGATGAGGAGGAGGGGGAGGAAGAGGGGGAGAAGCTGGAGGAGGAGGGGGAGAAGGAGTAGGAGGAAGAAGAAGAGGAGGAAGATGAAGAAAATTAGATGATGATGATAATGATGATGATGATGATGATGATGATGATGATGAAGAGTAGGAGAAGGAAGAGGAAGAGGAGGTGGAGAAGAAGAAGAAGAAGAAGAAGAGGAGGAGGAGGAGGAGGAGGAGGAGGAAGACGAAGAGGAGAATGAGGAGGAAGAAGAGGAGAAGGAATATGAAGAAAATTAAATGATGATGATGATGATGATGATAATAATAATGATTCTTTTACTAATAGTCCTCGAAGGCGAAGAAGACACAGAATAAGTGCACACATTTTTTTTGCATTTTCCCATAAATTATAATATACAAACAATTATTGCAAAAGGAAAAAGATCCATGAATGACTTATGGCACAAAATATACATCTGCATATGGGGCTAAATATATTCTAAAATGTAATACTTAAGCTTCGTTAGCATTATTGTACAAGTACTGTAGTAGTACTAGTAGTAGCAGTAACCCTTGCTGATATAAATATGAACCCAGTGGACTGCAGGCTGAAATTTCCCCTCTCCTGCAGTCCACCATCCTACTCTCTGGTGGATGGGGAGGGAGCTGAGGGACTTTTGTATAACCAGGCAGCTCAACCGCCCCGTTATATCAGTGCCACCCCATGAAGGCTTCCCTCCCCAGCACCTAGCATATAAGAAATAGATCGTAGCGTTAGATTAGCCTTTCAGTACAACATCTTTATCTATTACTCTTTGCTACTTCCCGAAACTTATTTTCACTGAGAGAGACTGAAGAAGGTCAGAGAGATGCTTTAGAGAGACGTTTCGAGCGGGTGGGATTCAAAGAGACTCTTCAGAGAGATGTTTCGAGCTGGTGGGGTTCAAATAGATGCTTCAGAGAGATATTTCGAACTTTTGAGGTTCAGATTTCTAATTTAGGATAGACATTTGAACTAAAGTAGACCAGAGAGATGTCTGAGAAAGACTTCTTCGGAATTTTAAGGTTCAGATATCGAATTTGATGAGGGTGTTCGAACTGGGTGGGGTCGGATGTAAGCTTACCAAATTCTTTCGATAAGAGAGAGATTTCTTGGAATGGGTAAGCCGTCTTGAGGTAACGAAATGAATTACAGCAAGACATGATCGTAGAATAAGGCCATCACTCTTCACCAGTCCATGTATTTCTCCATACACTTTGAAGATAACTAGTGCCTAGGATCATTGGAAGAGATGGGAAAATACTGAGAGGGAGGAGAGCATGGAGGATACATTACAACCAGGTCATCTTTTACTCATACTATCAGTCAACCTTAGGGTCTAGGCAGGAGCTATCTCTGTTATATTTAGAAGTAAGTGGCCTAATACTTACAAACATCAAAATGTTAAGCAGGAAATATGTTTCTCATTTCAGGCAAGAGTTTAAATAGACAGCACTGATTTAGAGATTAATTTGAAAAATATACAATTATCCCTTTGACCAAATGCATATAGAATGAAAGAAATGAGAACTGGGAATAGGCTGACATCTGGCGGGGAAAAATTGAAAATATTATTAGACGATAGCAAAAATCTCCTGAATTGTGAGTAATAAAAATTATATATCCCTTTTCATTAACAAATATTGGCCCCACATTTTTAAAACATCAAAATAGACCATCTCAAGACAAAATTTTAAGTGCATTGCTTAGATCTGAACTAGAAATTTTATGCAGTCAAAGGAATATCTTTTTAGGGCCTAAATTTAAGGAGCCCTTTAGGTAAATTAGTAAATCATGAAGTAGGCTACCATTAAGAATATAATTTTTTAAAAGGAGTTAAACGTTTTCTAATATTAATGAGAGAACAGACAGCCAAATAAATAAATTATGTTAAGGCAGAATTTTGAATATTATCCGTGAGTTTGATAGTAAAAAAAAAAAAAAAAAAAAAAAAAAAAAAAATGACTGCCGTATTGACATCAGAATAATAAAAAAAAAAAAACTATCAGATTGCAAATTTTTAAAGAATATAGGCTATTAATAAAAACTATATATATATATTTAAAAATATATTCAAACCAATTTTAAATATATTACATGAATTTGGCCTGAAATATTAATCGTTGATGTGAATAACGTAAGTATATCCAGAAGACACTAAGTAATCATTGACCCCTTGTCCTCGTGACCTTTGACCTGTTACGTGCACCTCGCTAGCTCAACCCGGCTGCTAATTAGGCTTCACCTGACGCTTTTTCTCAGCTGGTAGGCAGTACTGAGTCAGATCTGAGGAACAGGGTAGTCTTAACTCTTTCACTGTTAGACTTCAGATGGGGAAAACCGTCTATATATCCTAGTGGTTTGAGCTAGGGAGACGTGAAGGACTTTCTTCTTGCTCTCCAGACGATTTTATGCAGCTGGGGAGGAAGAGGTGGAATTGGGGGGATTAGATAAAGCCTTCCCCAACCTCCCCGAATACACCAAGTCCATCCAAAGCTGAATAAAATCGTCTGAGGGCAGCTGAAATGAACTGAAAAAATAATCCAGCTGAGGGGTAAGTGAAGACGGATTTTCGCCCCTGAAGGCATCTGAAATAAATTCAAAAATCGTCTTCCCACTGAGAGGTTGATAGAGACGATTTTCCCCCTTTACAATTGAGAAAAAACATCTTAAGTTAGCAGTGAACATTAGTAGTAGCAGCGAAAGGCTAAGGGTTTAATAATTTTCTGTTCATACGGTTTTTTCAGGTCTGGAGGAGTTCAGTCAAGGGCAGTATTCTCGGTTAAGGAAGCTCCCTAACACCGTTTCCCATGCGACTTATTTTGTGTATTATACATTACTGTCCTATCCGGTGGTCCATAAACCCTTCCAATATCGCCATACTCTGTATGGATAACGTGCTAAAGTATATTACGCAGCCATATCCAAAAAATAAATCACTAAGGAAGAGGTGTTAGGGAGATTCCTTATGAGTCCAAGGTTCGTATTCTCGGCAGTTAAGACAGCTCCCTAACACCTCTTTCTCACAGTTTTATTTTTCAGAATGACTTAAGTAACAGGAAGGCAAGGTGTATTCAGCAAAATATATCGCTTAGGAACAGTTGTTAGGGAGTACCTTACCCGACGAGAAGGCAGCCCAAGCCTCCCTTAACCCCTTCAGCCCGAGAAATCCCTCTAAGCTGAGAATAACCGTCTGAAAATCGCAAAAATGTGAAGAAATCCAACACAAGTGAAATTAATTAGTATCTTACCTGTCTGGTCTACCTCGCACATACCTGTAAATAATTATATATATTTTATTTACATTATTTATATAGAAATTTATATATACATCTATAGGGCAATAATTTATATAGATTGTACTATTAAAAGCTGGGAGTTTGGTATAGCCCGTTAGTTATACCGTTACCGTTACCGTTGATTGCACCGTTACCGTTGATCGCACCGTTACCGTTGATTACTCGATTACCGTTACCGTTGATCGCACCGTTACCGTTTATTGCAACGTTACCGTTGATTACTCGATTACCGTTACCGTTTGTGTAGCCGTTACCGTTGGTTACTCCGTTACCGTTGATTGCACCGTTGTCATTTGTATACCCATTTGTGTAGCCGTTGCCGTTGACAGCTCCATTACCGTTGATTGCCCCGTTACCGTTTGTGTAACCGTTGGTGTAGCCGTTTCCGTTGCCATTAACGTTGATTAGGCCGTTTCTGTTGACACCGTTGCCATTGATGGCTCCGTTACTGTTGCGACGCCCGTAACTGTAACCATTACCGTTGATACCGTTACCATTCACACCATTTCCATAGCCATTACCGTTGATACCGTTACCATTGATCCCGTTACCGTTGATCCCGTTACCGTTAATACCGTTGATACCGTTACCATTTACACCATTACCATAACCATTTCCGTTTATGCCGTTACCGTTTATACCGTTACCATTCACACCATAACCGTTACCATTGATGCCGATACCGTTGACACCGTTACCGTTGAAGTTTCCATAACCATTACCGTTTATTCTATTGCCGTTAATACCGTTGAAAACGACACCATTTACACCATTACCATAACCGTTACCGCTGACACCGTTACCGTTGATACCGTTACCGCTGACACCGTTACCGCTGACACCTTTACCGTTGACGCCGTTACCGTTGACACCGTTACCGTTGACACCGTTACCATTGATTCCGATACCGTTGACACCGTTACCGTTGACACCGTTACCATTGATGCCGTTACCGTTGACACCGTTACCGTTGACACCGTTGCCGTTGACGAGTCCAATATTGGCGTTGAGACCATAGAAACTGGGAGCGGTGGCACAGTCGAAGTTGTACCACCAGTCACACACAAAGTACTGTTGGTTGAAAACAGTACCGTTGGGACAAAGGAAGGAATCCATACGTCCATCAGCTTGGCAGATGTGGAAGACCTGTGGAGATAGTAGTAGTAGTAGTAGTAGTAGTAGTAGTATTGGTGGTGGTGGTGGTGGTGGTGGTAGTAATAGTGTGGAAAACCTATGGAAATAGTGTAGTAGTAGTAGTAGTAGTAGTAGTAGTGTGGAAGACCTGTGTTGACAGTAGTAGTAGTAGCAGTAGTGGTGGTGGTGGTGATGGTGGTAGTGGAGGTGGTGGTAGTAGTAGTAACAGTGTGGAAGACCTGTAGAAATAGTGTAGTAATAGTCACAGTAGTAGTAACGGTGGTTGTGGTGGTGGTAGTGGTGGAACTAGTAGTAGTAGTAGTAGTAGTACTAGTAGTATTAGTAGTAGTAGTAGTAGTAGTAGTGGTAGAACTATAATTGTAGTAGTAGTAGTAGTAGTGGTAGAACTATAAATGTAGTAGTAGTAGTAGTAGCAGTAGTAGTAGTAGTAGTAGTAGTAGTAGTAGAACTATAAATGTAGTAGTAGCAGTAGTAGTGGGAGGAGCAGGAGGAGATAAAGAACAAGAACAAGAAATAGTAGTAACAGTAGTATTAGAGGCAGTAGTAGTAGTAACAGCAGCAGCAGTAGTAGTAGTATGGAAGATGAAGAAGAAGAAGAAGGAGAAGGAAGAGAAGAAGAGAGAGGAGAATAAGTAGTAGTAATAGTAGCAGACTAGTAGTGGTAGTGGAAGAAGAAAAAGAAGTATTAGTAGTAGTAGAAATCGGTAAGGAAGAAGCCCCAGTCATCACCTTCGGCATACCGGAAGATGGCATTAAGAGGTAATTAGGTAGGTCAGGGAGATCGACCGTACTGTTTAGAAATCAAGGCTGAAGATGCAAGAGAAAGTTGATATATAAATGTCATGACTGCGAACTCTCTGCATGATTTTAAGATTAGTGTAAGTCGTGGATGAGACGCAGTTTTCACCAAGGGGAGGCTGATTTAAGGCCAAAGTGTGAGAGAAGGGGATGTTTTTTAGTAAGTTTGCTCATTTCTTTCATTTTCAATGCCCGAAGACTTAAGGCTATGTTGGAAAGTTGTTTTATTTTGTGATCTATTTGTAGATTTCACCAAAGAGAGCATTGTTTGTGGCCAAAATGAGGGAGAACGGAATGTCTTTAAGTAAGTTAGCTCACTTCTTTCACATCCCAATGATCAAGGACTTCAGAATGTATTGGAAAATACTTTTGGTGTAATTTGTGGGGTCATTTTGAACTCAGGTGGAACTGGACATAAGGCAGTTTTTGGTGTCTTCATCTCAAAATCTGTCCTATGAGAGGCAAAATGCTAACTCATAGAAGCAGATCTTCATCTGAATGCAAGCTTCTCTAACCACAACGTATAGGAGTGAAACCTGCTAATTATTACCCCCATGATGAGAAGCAAACGTCCTACATCCCAGATAGTTATTAAAATTGGATGATATTTTTGCTTTCCTTCTCGTGATAGCTTATTATATCCTAACCTACCCTGAGTGTAATGTCAGCTTGGTATTCATGGACCTGTGTATTGGTGTAGCTAACCCGGGTGTAATGAAGGAACTGGCTAAATATACACACCCTAGACAGTAAGCATAATAGTGTACCCTCATGCTACACCCAGATTGCAGGGCATTGTTGGTGTAGGAAAACTGGAAATGGTGTCGGGAGAGGTGTATTGGCGCTCCTATACCCAGTGTAGTGAAAAGGCTAACTAAGTACCATGAAGAACTCCCATAAGTATATAGTACCATGAAGTGCACAATGGTATCGTGAAGGGGGTCTAGCTTAAGATACTACCATGAAAA
>NC_137031.1:26722537-26740037 GCF_032717465.1 Coenobita brevimanus
TACATCTTAGTTTACTTAGTGTTATTAATAGCACATTGATATGGAAATAGTTTGCCTCAATATTATGCAAGAAATTACACGAAGGCCTCCAGCACTGTGAGGGGTAAAGATTTTTTTTTTCAATTTTTTTTTTCCCAGTTCATTAAAGTCAATAGGTTTTAGTCGGAACAGAACACAAAGTTCAAGACTCACTTACTTCCATATAGCACACCTCTTGGCTCTCAGAATTCCTTTATTTCCCCGAACTCCCTCTCTTTGCAACTCGCTTCCCCAGATCAGTTTCCCCCAAACTTCGACCTACAGTACCTCAAATCCACCTGTTACAGATTTTTTAATGAATGGAGGACACCTGTATTCTGGTATATGGATTCTTTACGTTGGTTTCTCCTTCCCCTATTTATCTTTTGTAATATATATATATATATATATATATATATATATATATATATATATATATATATATATATATAAATATATATACATATATATATATATATATATATATATATATATATATATATATATATATATATATATATATATATATATATATATATATATATATATATATATATATATATATATATATCAAATGGGCCTTTTTTTTTTTTAAGTGTGTCTATGATATCTGATTTTGAGCTGAGGATAGGGATAGCAAAACAAGATAGCCTCCCTCATAGATGATGATGATGACGATGATGGTAGTGGTAGTGATGATGCCGATGAAGGTGATGATGACAGTGCTGGTAGTCGTATTGATGATTATATTGATGAAGATGCTAATGATGATAATGATGACGATGATGAAGGCCTGAAAGTGAGAGGAGTGGAAGATTGACACAACCAATGAAATGCATAAACAGAGGACGCCAAGGATGAACAGAAAATGGAACCGAGATTTGCATATTAACGAAAGTAATTTGCTAGACAGACAAATAGGAAAGTGATAGATAGAGCGATATATAGAGGAGAAACAAGGCCTAACTATACTCGTTTCACCCTGACTTGGCCTAAACTTGCCATCTCTCCATCTTGAATTGTTTTGTTTACACTGAGAACAAAGTATAAGTGACAGAAGAAGTATAAGTGACATAACTAGCGATGGTGTTTTGTTTCCCTGGTTGGCCTAAGTTGTGGAGTTTATAGCAATAGATTAAAGCTAGATAACGGTACTAGTCACGAAGAAGTGCTGTGGAATGGATGTAGAATCGTAGTAATATATTTTACTACATAAATTGGCAACAAAACAACCACAACAACAAGAGAGAGACGAAAATCCTGGCTTAAACTGAGAGGCGAAAACCAACTATAGTGCACTCATTTTAACTTGGCCTAATATTTTTCCTCCCTTTGCAGCTTATTTTCTTTAGTTCAGGGTCAGAATAAGGCAGTACTGAGGCTCTACATTCTTCCCACTGCACTTCTTCGTGACTATACTCCTCTTCTCTAACTACGCCTAAAATTTCCATCTCTCCATCTTGAATGCTGAATTGTAGCAATAGATTAACACGAGATTATGATGCTATACTCTTTTCACCTTAACTTGGCCCAGATTTATCGCCCTGTTGCACCATATTGTATTTCCACTTGTGCTCTACATCTATTCCACAGCACTTCTTCGTGACTAGCATCATATTCTAATATTGATCTCTTTCTACAGCTCAGTTCGAGACGGCAGAAAGGCAGTTTTTTTTTTTTTTTATCTCCTATAGTTCATTCATTTTTACTTGGTTCAGATTTTCGTCCTTTTCGCAACCTGTTTCCCTTAGCTCATTTTCAGAAGCTACTAATTCGGCTCCACATCCTTTCCACAGCATTTCTTCGTGACTAGGACCATATCCAATTCATAATCTCTTGATATAACTCAATAATCAAGATGGAGAGATGGCAATTTCTCGTCTATACTCCGGTCACATTTACTTGGCCTAATGCTTGCCGTAAAACAACTAAGAGACAAATAAATAAGTAAATAAAATGTACATCCATCCATCCATCTATACATACATCCATACATACACACATCCATCTATCCATCCATCCATACATCCATACATACACTATCTATCTATCTATCTATAGCCCGACGCCCTAATCCCGCAAAGGGTGGCCGCAGACAAAACGCCTCCAAGTCACTCTGTCACCCACCATTTGACTCCTCTCCCCCCAACTCACCCCCCCTCCCTCATATACCTCTCAACTCCATCCCTCCACCTCATCCTCGGTCTACCCCTCCCTCTCCCTCCCTCCACCTCACCTACATACACCCTCTTAGTCAGTCTTTCATTCTCCATCCTCTATACACACATCCATTTATTCATCCATCATACATACATACATACATACACACATCCATCTATCCATCCATCCATACATCCACCCATCCATCCATACATACATACATACACACATCCATCTATCCATCCATCCATCCATCCATCCAAGCATCCATTCATACGCACATCCATCCATCCATCCATCAAACCATCCATCCAAGCATCCACTCATACACACGTTCATCTATTCATCCATCCAACCAACAATCCATCCAAGCATCCATTCATACACACATCCATCCATCCATCCAAGCATCCATTCATACACACATCCATCCATCCATCCAATCAACCATCCATACAGTGACACATTTTCCATTTCACTCCTGCTCACACCAAAACAGAAAAAATCGACCATAGAGCAAAGGAGGCAGGAAAAAAAATGAAGAAAAGAAGAAGGAAATTAGTCCGGGGGAAATATAGATCAGAGAGGAAGAGGAATATTACTGAGGCCTTGTTGTGAAATTGCTGCTGGATAACAGTACTGGGAGAGAGAGAGAGAGAGAGAGAGAGAGAGAGAGAGAGAGAGAGAGAGAGAGAGAGAGAGTCTTAGATAATAATAATAATGGAAGATAGATAGACTGATAGATAGACAGAGTCTAAGATAATAATAATGGAAGACTGATAGATGGAGAGAGAGAGAGAGAGAGAGAGAGAGAGAGAGAGAGAGAGAGAGAGAGAGAGAGAGTCTTACATACACACACACACACACACACACACACACACACACACACACACACACACACACGCAGAGAGAGAGAGAGAGAGAGAGAGAGAGAGAGAGAGAGAGAGAGACTTTCATTTAGTACCGGTAGATATGTAGACAGAGTAACAGACACACAGACAGACAGACAGAGACAGTAAGAGAGCAAGTGATAGAGTAGGAAAGGAATAGGAAGAGGAGAGAGAGAGAGAGAGAGAGAGAGAGAGAGAGAGAGAGAGAGAGAGAGAGAGAGAGAGAGAGAGAGAGAGAGAGAGAGAGAGAGGGAGAGAGAGGCCTTGTTATGAAAACGTTCCCACTTAACAAAGGAATGAGATTAAGGGCCCACATCCTTCTTCCACCACTTTCTTAACCCCTGCACCACAGCGATTCATTCTCATTAACCTTAGACTTTACCATAGTTCACTTAGTCACTTACACTTTACATTTACACCTCTATCTTAAGTGGCAATACCTAGAATTCACTATGTATTTACGTGATAGTTGCTACACTTCATCACTCATGTACACTTTATACTAACACCTCTGTCTTAAGTAGTAGTACACACAGGCCACTTAAATCAACCACTTAAGTGACAACCCACACTCCACTTAATCACGCACTTAAGTGGCAAAGTTAATCTTGTTCCGTGACCTATTGTAAAAAAATAATAATAATAAATAAAAAATAAATAAAGCTTCATAATTAGATGAGTGGAGTCATTCCCCTAAATTTGGAAAAAAAAAAAAATCTAATTGACCTATTTTCCTTTTCGGAACTATTCTCACGGTAGTGCGAGTGTGAGAATAGTTCCAACCTTAACATAATTCAAACAGTGATTATCTGAATCTATCCAAACTTGGTGGAAGAATTGATGGTTATGTTTTGAGGAAACTTATTGTTTTTCAGTATAATATGTCAAAGATCAATATCACAAGGCAAGGTCAAAGTTCACCTCTCCTTGTGACCTAGATGATTTACCTATTGGTCTAAAAAAAAAAATCGATTTAATCATGGTCTACCCCTCAACCTTCCCACCAAGTTTGGTTAACATCGAATAAAGAATGTTCGAGTTATCTCATCTAGATTAAATTTTTTCCTCTCCTTGTGACCTTGATAACTAATCTATTAGTTTTAAAAACTGTGGGTTTAATCAAGGTCAACCCCTCAACCTTCCCACCAAGTTTGGTTAAAATCGAAAAAAATGTTCAAGTTACATCATCTGGATTCATTTTTTCCGTTCGTAATGACTTTGATAACTAACCTGTTGTTCTAAGAAATTGTAATTTTAATCATGGTCTACCCGTCAACCTTCCCACCAAATTTGGTTAAAATCGAATAAAAATTGTTCAAGGTATTAGGATTATTTTTTCTCATTAGTTATGGCGATGAGATAGCTAAGATTTTTTTTTTCAACCTAATCCTAACTGGGTGGAAGGTTGAGAGGTAGTCCATATCGAAAAGTGCTATTACTTCGTCCTCATATATCCCGCAGCTTTCTCCCCCCCCCTCCCCTTTCTTCTCCCTCCTCCACCTTCCTTCCCCCTTCCCCACCTCCAGCCTCCCCTCCCAACTCCATACTACGCAGGTAATTGGCAGGTATGGGGGAGCCTCTTGTGGGGGGGAAAGAGGTTGCGTGTGTGTGTGTGTGTGTGTGTGTGTGTGTGTGTGTGTGTGTGTGTGTGTGTGTGTGTGTGTGTGTGTGTGTGTGTGTGTGTGTGTGTGTGTGTGTGTTATTGTTCCTATTATGTGTTGTTTGTTGAACTGTATAGTGCTGTGAGATGTAGTTAATATAATTCTCTCTCTCTCTCTCTCTCTCTCTCTCTCTCTCTCTCTCTCTCTCTCTCTCTCTCTCTCTCTCTCTCTCTCTCTCTCTCTCTCTCTCATTCTGGCTGTGGGTCTTGCTTTCAGTCTCTTGCTCTCACTCTTTCTCTTCCTCTCACTCTCACTCTCACACTCCACATTCCCTCCTTTCACCCTTCCTTCCTTTTTCTTCCTCCCTCCTTCACTCTCTCCTTCCTTTCTTCCTTCCTTCCTTCCTTCACTCCATCATAACATCAAAACTAAACCAACAGATCGGTATATAAGCGACCAAACACAAGCCCGTCTGTTTACAATTTGTCAGGCGTTCGTGTAGTTGCAAATTGATCAATCCGGATTCCTTTGCGCATCCAGACGAGATGTGGGAATTGAAAGTTGACTGCTTAGAATTGCTAGACACAGGTGAGTGAGAATCAGGCATAGAACCGAGATTGATAGTGGAAAGAGATGTGGAGTGTATTAAGTATGTTTGGGTATGTGGAGAGAATGGGACATGAGGGACTGACTAGGAGAGTATGAGCGAGTTGCTGGGAAGGAGGGGAAGAGGGAGACCGAGGATGATATAGAGGGATGGTTTGGAGAGGTGTATGAGTGAGGGGGGTTAGCTGAAGAGGGGGAAGGGAAGGGCGACCGAGGATGAGATAGAGAGAAGATTTGGAGAGGTGTATGAGTGAAGGGGGTGTGAGTTGAAGAGGGGGAGGGGAAGGGAGACCGAGGATGAGATGGAGGATGAGGTGGAGATGTATATGAGTGAAGGAAGTGTGAGTTGGAGAGAAGGCAGCCTGATGGTAGAAGACAGGGGGACAGAGGCAATAGGTAGATAGATGGATAGATGGATAAATAGATACTAAGAAGGATACAAACATTGTGTAGGAGTGATATTGACGATGGGGAAAGTGTGTGTGTGTGTGTGTGTGTGTGTGTGTGTGTGTGTGTGTGTGTGTGTGTGTGTGTGTGTGTGTGTGTGTGTGTGTGTGTTTTAGAGTGAGCCATATACAGGTAGAGTGACGTAGTGGAATCGTAGTGGACCCAAGGCAGAGTGATAGTGTGAGGGGATGATGGATGAGGTCTGAAATCTAACCAATATGAGGTGATTAAGAGGTGTGAAATAGAGTCTGTTGTTGTGGATGGGAGAATTTTCTATCCTTCCTTCACTAACTCATCCCCCCCCCTCTCTCTCTGTCACACACACACACACACACACACACACACACACACACACACACACACCGCTCGCTGGCTCAGTGGTAGCGTTCTCGCTTGCCATCTGGTAGACGGGAGCTCGCGCCTCGCTCAGGTTGCGAAAAGTTTCACTGACGAAGTTTGTGGTTACTGTCCCCCTTGAGCAAGGGGACGGGTGTGTGCGTGTGTGAAGGTCACAGCCTTGCCCTTAGATCGGACTATATGAGCTCTCGGCTCCCTTCCGGGAGGGTAAAAGCTGACGATCACGACCATCAAGTGATCCTGACCAACCCAGTGAATTACATACACACATATATATATCTTATCCCATCCATCTCTCCTCTTCCTCCTCCTCCTCTTTTCAGCTTCCTTTCACTCTTACCTCTCAGATTCTCTCATATTCTCCCTCCCTCCTCCTTCCTCCCTTCTTTCCCTCCCTATTTATATATTTAGCATAATTTTTCACACCCTCAAGGGCACAAAACTCCCTCTCAACTGAATAAAATCGTCTGTTTTATCTAGATTATCCTATACTTCTTTCGCCTAAACTTGGTCCAGATTTTCTCGTTGTTGCATATTTCACCTGTATTAAATGTCACTTGGAGGTGATAATAAGCGTTAATTAGTGTGATCAACAGAGTGTGGAAGAGACGAATGTCATATACTGTAATTAGTTGAGTACTCAACACCTCTTCCAAACCTGTTTATTCCTTTTATATTTTAATGCTTCTCATTCATCAGTCTAGCAGGGTATTACTCCTGGATCCCTAGCCCCTCTTCCTTAGCGATATATTTTATTTATTACAACCTCAACCTAACGGCAGCTTTCCACGCTGCTCTATCTCTGTTAGCTCCCATATTCAATCCCTTATCTCTGAGGTCATACTGTATGACCTCGACCCATGTCTTTTTCTGTCTGCCTCTCGCAGCTCTACCCCCGACGTTCACACTTCTCACCTTCCGCAACCAGTTGTCATCCTCCATCCCCTCCATACTCCCAAACCATCTCAATCTACCCCTCCTCATCGCAACACCAATACATTCCAGTCCCATCCTTCCTTCCAAACCATCTCAATCTATCCATCCTCATCACAACACCAATAAACTCCAGTCCCATCCTTCCCCCACACCATTTCAAATTACCACTCCTCATCACAACACCAATACACTCCAGTCCCATCCTTCTTCCTAAACCATCTCAGTCTACCCCTCCTCATCACAACATCAATATATTCCTGTCACATGCTTCCTCTTAACTATTCAGTCGTAATCCTAGCCTCCCCCAGGCCTCTTATTCATGGACGCACTACACATCCATCTAATCATTGTCACTTCTGTACGTTTGAGCCTACGAATATCCTCTTCCTCCACTGCCCAGGTCTCACTACCGTACAGCATTACACTCCTAACACATGCCGCATACAAAGATACAACGACAACTACAGCAACAACAATTTCTATACTACTACTACTACTACTATTGCTACTACTACTACTACTACTACTACTACTTCTACTACTACTACTACTACAAAGATCTAAGCTGAATTGAAGACGCTGCAAGAATATAGCGAAAAGACAGGTAAAGAAGCATTTGCCGTGAAGGCAATTTGTTAATTAATTCATCTCAGCATCGCCATCCCCCCCCCCCCCCACACACACACACGTTATATAATCCTGCTTCTCAATATCGCCAGGTAAGTAGTGGAGCACACAGGTAATTAAATAGAATCTTAGTGTTTTCTCTCTGCTTGATTTGCACGTTCCCTTTCTCGTTTTATGATCCTTGATCTCTCTCTCTCTCTCTCTCTCTCTCTCTCCTATATTATCCCAGCCTAACCTAACCGCAGCCTCAATTAACCTAACCTTAATTAATCAATCCTAATTAAAACTCGTTTCACGAATTCCCTAGGAATTTTATAAACTTCGTGGTTACACAAACAAACTCCCTGTAAGTATATATATATATATATATATATATATATATATATATATATATATATATATATATATATATATATATATATATATATATATATATATATATATATATATATATATATATATATATATATATATATTATTACTGAAAAGAGACAACTCTCCCGCAAAGTTCCAGGTTCAAAACAAAAGAGTTAGTTAAAATTACAAGTTAAAGTTTAATGCTCAAATTAACAACTAAACATTCAGGACTCATAAGGATAATGTAATGGCAAAAACAGGTTAAATATATGGTTAACTGCAATAGCCGCTATTAACACGAAATTAGCAAGTGTAAATTTATCTAAGTCAGCCCTGATAAAATGAGAAAACCGGATAATGCTCAGTTAATGCAAGATATATTATTAAAGATACAAAATATTATTAGCAACGGCTCACAGTAAAACTTTACATTAATCACAAAAACCTTACCAGGCCTACAAATTAACACCTTAAGCTATACAGTACAAGGAAAAAATGTAATAACACTTATACTCAAATTACACAGCAGCTAAATGGTTGAAGACTTCCTGAGCACTCACAAAAATAATAACAATTGTACGGGGGAGGAAAGAGATGTGAACAAAATGAGGAGTAGATCTAAGTGGCAATTAATGCAGAGACTGAGCTCATTATATAGGGGCCGGCAGAGCTTGATACAACTTGTAAGAAGGACGCGCAAATGAAGCCATAGGGGACAAAAAGTTGACACTCCTGCTCTGAACAACAGAAAGAACGATTTACTCTACCATAAGGGAGGAGGGGGGGAGTGAGGTAGAACACGCACTGTGGAAGCCACGAGGCGAATCGTGATCAAACATGCAGCATACTGTATGTTAGAATTATACAAAGGATGATGAAATCATAGGCTATGTAACACCTCCCCACAAAGAAAAAGAAATTTACAAAGGAAATTTCTTATTACTCTAAAACAATCTGTCTAAAGTCTAGATAAGCAATCTGCAATAACATTTTCTTTCTCCTTGACATGTTGTATGTCTAATGAATACTCCTGAAGAAGTAGACTCCATCTTGTCAATCTCTGATTTTTATCTTTAAACTTACTAAGGAATTTCAGTGGGTTATGATCGGTATAAATGACTATGGGGTCAAAACCAGAACACAAATAAAATGAAAAATGCTGTAAACCCAAAATCAAGGCCAAAAGCTCTTTCTCAATAGTTGAGTAGTTCTTTTGAGGTGGAGTGAACTTCTTACTGTAATAAGATACAGGGTGTTCAATACCCTGATCATCCTCTTGCAGCAAAACAGCCGCAGCTCCTGTATCACTTGCGTCAACAGCCATCTTAAAAGGCTTAGCACAATTTGGAGTAGCGGTCACTGGCTGACTTAATAGGATAGCTTTAAGTTTACTGAAAGAGGATTCACAGTTATCGGTCCAGACAAATTTAACTCCCTTTTTCAGTAGGTCTGTAAGTGGTGATACAAGAATAGAAAAGTTAAGAACAAATCTCCTGTAATAACCTACCATTCCCAAAAATCTTTGTAGCTCTTTCCTACTTTTAGGTCTGGGAAGGTCACTTATAACCTGAACCTTAGCTCCTGGTGGTGCAACATGTCCATCACCAATTACGTACCCAAGGTACTGAACTTTAGCTTGACCAGACTCACACTTTGATAAATTAGCTACAAGATTAGCCTGAACCAAACGCTCAAGAAATTTACTGACATGGCATAGGTGATCTTTCCAGGTGTCACTGAAGATTAATACATCATCAATTTAAACAACACACCCTGCCAAACCCTCTGTTACAACATTCATGAGCTTCTGAAATGTGGCTGGTGCATTTTTCATACCATATGTCATTACAGAACATGCAAAAGTCTTTCCTAGTGTTACAAAACATGAGATCTCCCTAGCACGTTCAGTCATAGATACTTGCCAGTATCCCTTTAACAAATCAAAATTACTTATGTACCTAGCCTTTCCGATCTTGTCTATGCAATCTTCCACGCGAGGGAGAGGGTAAGTGTCTGTTTTGGTTATCTGATTAACACGTCTGTAGTCAATGCAAAGCCGCTGTGATCCACCTGGCTTAGGGACTAGAGCGACAGGAGAACTCCACTCGCTCTGACAGGGCTCAATCATCTTGTGGTCCAACAGGTAGCAAGCTCCTTCTCGATGAGAGGAACTTTCACTGGGTTCACACTGTATGGAGGCAATTTAATTGGCTTTGCGTCTCCAACATCGACATCATGCATCAACACAGTGGTTCTTCCTGGAGTGACACGGAACACTTGCGGGTACTCCTGCAGTAATGCCGAAAACTCCTGCCTTTCCTCGGGAGCTAGATGAGAAAGCTTAGTCTGGAGATCATTCATGATATCAGGATTCTTCCCCAAACTATCACTCAGGCTCATGCTGCATGGGAGAACTTCACTTGCAGACTCGGGTGGAACAGCTACAGTGCAGACTGGGTTATTTTCGTCCCGCCTGTGATATAACTTTATCATGTTGATGCGACAAAGTTGCTTGTTCTTTCTACGATCTGGTGTGGCGATGACATAGTTGACATCACTGAGTTTCTTCTCCACGAAATAAGGACCACTAAACTTGGCTTGAAGAGGTTGCCCATGCACCGGTAGCAGAATCAAAACCTGATCTCCTGGCTGAAAGTGGCGTAACCTGGACTTCTTATCATACCAAGTCTTCATCTTCTCCTGAGCAGCTCCTAAATTCTCTCTCGCCAGCTGTAAAGCAGTGGATAGCCGTTCTTTGAACTTCATCACATACTCCAGCAGGTTGACATCATCTTCCTCCGACAGCCAGCATACCTTGAATAGCTTAAGGGGTCCTCTTACTTCATGGCCAAACAGTAGTTCAAAGGGTGAGAAGCCCAGTGATTCATTAGGAAATTCTCTTGCAGCAAATACAACGAATGGAAGACCTTTATCCCAGTCTTTCTGATGTTCCAAACAGTATTTCTTGAGCATCGATTTGAGTGTTTGATGATATCTCTCCAACGCTCCTTGGGTCTGGGGATGGTAACTGAAGACGTGATCTGGGTGATGCCCAACTCTTTCAGAGACTGCTTGAAAACATTTGACATGAAATTACTTCCCCGGTCTGACTGTACCTCCTTGGGTAGACCAAACTTTGTGAAGAACCATAGCATTTCCTTAACCACGTTCTTTGCTGAGATATTTCTAAGTGGAATGGCTTCAGGATAATGAGTAGCCGTATCAATCAGGGTCAACACATAAGAAAATCCTGAAGAAGTGTTAGGAAGAGGGCCCACAATATCCACCAACACACGGGTGAATGGCGCCTCAAAAGGAGGAATGGGAACTAGAGGTGCAACCTTTTCGGTCTGATTGCCCTTCCCCACAACTTGACAGGTGTGACAAGACTTACAATACCAGGAAACATCTCTGAAGATACCTTGCCAGTAGAAGTGTTTCAAAATGCGTGCCACAGTCTTCCTCACTCCAAGGTGTCCTGCCAAACTGGAATCATGAGCCACTCTAATGATATCCTGCCTACAAACACGAGGGATGACAACTTGATGTACAACCTCCCATTCACAGTCGACTGATGCTGTTGGGGGTCTCCACTTTCTCATAAGTACTCCTGACTTTATATAATAACAAGTAGAAGTACCAGCTGACTCTTCCTCACTGCAAGCAGAGTTAGCTAGACCTTTCAACTCAGGGTCAGCAACCTGCAACTCAACCAACTCTTGACGAGACAAATTATCAACACTACGGGGTACTGCCTCATCTGGTGAGTGGTCCAAATTAGCAAGAAAAGTGTCAGCTAGGATAACATCATCATCATCATTATCCTCTAAGTCACCAGTAACTTTAGACTTAGCCCTAGTGACAGCACATGCAGAGAACACATCAGGGACATCACAATCCTGGGCCGCAGCCACCAGCTCACTAGATAACTGAGGAGGTGGACACACTTGACTTCCACCAATATCATTTCCAAGTAAGAAAGTTACACCTGACATTGGGAGTGTCTCAACCAACCCAACCATAACGGAACCATTAACAAAAGCAGACTCTAAATTCACTCTGCACAGAGGGACAGAGAAGTAATTATTCCCTACACCTTGTAAGATTACAGTTTCATCAGAGGAATTAACATTAGAGCCTAGAACACTGGTCAGCATAAGGGATTGGCAAGCACCTGTATCACGATATATTTTAACTGATTTCCTGTTATTACTGTCCAGAGGACTGACAAAACCATCAGACAGGAAATTAGCACATGAATTCTTGAGTGTCACCCACGTTACTGCTCAAAAGAGGAGCTTCATCATGAGGATTTAATTTACCCCTCAAAGCAGGTTCAGTTAACTCAGTTAAAGAATTCTGGGAACTCTCAAAGGTGGACACTAGACCAATTGACTGAATGTTTAAAGACTCCTTTTTGTTCACATCACGCTGTCTCCTGAAACATTTCTCCGTAGTATGACCAAGCTTACTACAATAAGTACATTAACTTTTGTGAAATCTAGAGGTAAAGCTGGTATTTACTTCCTGAGAAACATCATCTTTAGTCTCTTTCCTGTTACCTGTACTCTGAGTAGAGGCAACGTACTTACTCTCAGCTTTCCTTTTTTCTTTAGAATATCTCTTGTGAGTGAGAACATATTCATCAGCTAAAACTGCAGGATCAGACAAATTATCTATTCTTTTCTCATCAAGATATAGGCTTACATCTTTATTAATACGCCTTTTGAACTCCTCCAGCAAAATCATCTGCTTAAATTTATCAAAATCAGAATCCACATTCTTAGAATTTAACCACTGCTCTAACAGATCTTCTTTGATTTTTGCATACTCAACATGGGATTGCTTATCTTGCTTATACGTTGTCCTAAATTTTACCCTATAGGCATCAGGACCAAGCTCTTAGGCCTTAAGAATCAAGCTCTTAACTACATCATAATTATCAGATTGATCCTGAGGCAAAGATGCATAAGTTACTTGAGCTTTACCGGTGAGAACAGTTTGAAGGAGTACTGGCCAATACTTTTTAGGCCAATTAAAACCTGTAGCTACCCTCTCAAACAACTGAAAATACTTTGTTAAATCAGATTCATTAAAAGGAGGGATAAGTTTAACATTTTTAGCCACATCAAAATCATCAGAGCTAGATGATCCAGTTCCACCTTGTTTCATGCGATACTCATAGTCTGCCTGAATCCTAGCAAGTTCAATTTGTGCCTGAGCCCCTACCTGTGCCTCCTGAATACGAGCCTGCTGGAGGGCTAGCTGTAACTTAGCTAATTCAATCTGCGTTTGCTCATCTGGAGGAGTTACATTAAACAAGCTTTTATTAATTATGTCAACAATTTGATCCTTAGAATGATGAGAGCGAACAGCAATTCCCAATTGTTGAGCAACAAGCTTAAGTTCATTCTTTGTTCTGTTTTCTACATCACACACTGTTTGCACATTTGACAAAAAATCTTTGGCTTCATCAAGAGTAGTAATAGTAGACATCATGAATAAATCAGTTACAAAATATCAAGCAATATCCTTATGATAATATCCTGAATATCCTGATAAGAGGTCGCCAAATTTATGTTACGGAACAGAGAAAACTGTCCCGCAATGTTCCAGGTTCAAAACAAAAGAGTTAGGTAAAATTACAAGTTAAAGTTTAATGCTCAAACTAACAACAAAACATTCAGGACTTATAAGGATAATGTAATGGCAAAAACAGGTTAAGTATATGGTTAACTGCAATAGCCGCTATTAACACGAAAGTAGCAAGAGTAAATTTATCTAAGTCAGCCCTGATAAAATGAGAAAACCGGATAGTGCTCAATTTATGCAAGATATATTATCACAGATACAAAATATTATTAGCAATGGCTGACAGTTATCTTTACATTAATCAAAAAAACCTTACCAGGCCTACAAATTAACACCTTATGCTATACAGTAGAAGAAAAAAATGTAATAACACTTATACTCAAATTACACAGCAGCTAGATGGTTGGAGACTTCCTGAGCACTCACAAAAATAATAACAACTGTACAGGGGAGGACAGAGATGTGAACAAAATGAGGAGTAGATCTAAGTGGCAATTAATGCAGAGACTGAGCTCATTATATAGGGGCCGGCAGAGCTTGATACACCTTGTAAGAAGGACGCGCAAATGAAGCCAATATCGGACAAAGAGTTGACACTCCTGCTCTGAGCAACAGAAAGAACGACTTACTCTACTATAAGGGAGGAGGGGGGGAATGAGGTAGAACACGCACTATGGAAGCCACGAGGCGAATCGTGATCAAACATGCAGCATACTGTACGTTAGAATTATACAAAGGGTGATGAAATCATAGTCAATATATATATATATATATATATATATATATACTGTATATATATATATATATATATATATATATATATATGTGTGTGTTTGTGTGTGTGTGTGTGTGTGTGTGTGTGTGTGTGTGTGTGTGTGTGTGTGTGTGTGTGTGTGTGTGTCTGTCTGTTTGTCTATCTCAGTGTCTATCTATCCATCTACCTACCTATCCATGTCTGTCTGTCTGTTTTTTTTTTTTTCATAAATAACAGAACGGAGGAAGGAAAAACAAATGATTAATAAAAAAAACAATTCATACACCAGATTACTGGTGTCCTCCGTTCATAAAATTTCTGTAACAGTAAGACTTGAACACCCGTGGGTTGAAATTTGGAGGGAAACAACTCTGGGGAAGCGAATTCCAGAGAGATGCAGTTCGGGGAATTAAAGAATTCTGATAGGCAGAAGTTCTGCAATATGGCTGAGTGACATTCCAGTCATGAGCGCTACCAGATGCCCGTGTTGCACGAGGGAAGGCATGGAGAGGTGGCACCATGGACGCAACTTCGTCTGAGCATTTGCCAAAAAAATATCTGTAAAATAATGGAAGGGAGGCAACATTCCTTCTTACTTGCAGGGGAGGTAGTTTATATGTAATGGCAGGGTTATTAATGATTCTAACAGCTTTGTTCTGAATTTTGTCTAGTTGTCTTAATGCAACCTCTCCACAACCATTCCACAAGGGTGAGCAATATTCAAGCTGAGAGCGCACATGACTCTTATAAATTATAGCTAACTGCTCATCGGCGAAGAAGTTACGGACTCTGTACAATAATCCAAGTTTCTTTGGGCGGTTTTAGCAAGTGATCTGACATGAGAGGTCCAGCTGAGGGCACTGTTAAGTGAGACGCCAAGAATTTCAATACTTTTGGAGATGGGAATATTAGTAGCACTGAAGGTAATGTATGAATCTGGCAATATCTGTCAATTAGTAAACTGTATATATTTAGTTTTACTAGCATTAAGAGAGACAAGGTTGTTTTGTCCCCATTCAGTTTATCATCTGTCTGTCTATCCATCTCTGTCTGTCTACCTGTCTCACTATCTATCGATCTGTCTTTCTCTTTATTCTCTTTTCTCTCTCTCCGACAAGCAGTGTGGAAGGAGATAATTACACAGACTATTGTTTTCTTTTCCTTGTTTGTGTTGAGCTTTCTCTCACATTCTCATTCTTGGCTTCTCTCTCTCTCTCTCTCTCTTTCTCTCTCACACACACACACACACACACACACACACACACACACACACACACTCCACTCTGTCTCTCTCATCTATATTATATTTGCATTCTCATTCACCTATATGCACTATTACGGGCGCTAGTGCCTTTCACCTCTTCATTCCAAGGACGTAAGAGAGAGGTGAAGGAGAACTGTACTGTTGATGAGGATGTGTTAGAGGCTAATTAGAAGCACTGAGAGAGAGAGAGAGAGAGAGAGAGAGAGAGAGAGAGAGAGAGAGTCTACGAATATATTTTTGATTTTGATTTTGCTATCGTCCTTGCTGTTTCCATAAGATTTTGAAAAACTATTGGGTAGGATTTTTTAGTTGGATTTATATATAGATCTCGTTAAATCCCACATTATTAATATTTCTATCCAGTATAAGGAGATTAAGAAATTGGGTTTAATATTGAAGTTACGAAAAAATCAATCTTGTCAAGTGCTTTGGAATGCTAGAGTTGTTCTGAGCTTGAGAGGGTTAAAGAGACCTGGGTAAGTATTCTCGTTGGTTAAGGAAGCTCCCTAACACCTCTTCTAAGCGATTTATTTTGATAGTTTTGTTTGACACATTGCTGTCCTCTTCTATGTTACTTAAACCACCCTACAAATAAATCGCCAAGGAAAAGGTGTTAGGGAGCTTCTTTAACCACGATCATACTAGCCCAGGCTTATCACTTTCAAGTACACTCACACCTGAGGAAAAGTATTACGAAACCATTTACATCGCTGAGTGGTAACCATACAGCCAACCCATATGTGTTCCCAACGTGCCAACAGTTGGGTTGGCGGAGGGTTAGTGCCCCTCCCTGTAAAACAACTAAAAGACAACTGCCACCCCTTACGAGTTTATTGAGTATGGCTTTAGATAGATGGATTGATAGATAGATAGATAGATAGATGGAATAAAAAAGAAGAGAGACTGGAATAAAATGTCAACATCTCTGTCTACAATTATTTCTTTATTTGGCAAACAAACTACAAGATGACACGAGAAAAGGTCATACGTGCTTCAAACGAGGTCACGGGAAACATTACTAACCCTTACACGACAGAAATGACCTCACTTTTGCTCCTACTGTCACCTAATTATTTCCACTGAGCGGTTTATTCTTCATTTGGTATGCAGGGGGAGAGTAAGATGTGTAAGGGGTCAGAAGTGGATGGAGCAGGGCTGTTGAAGTCATTAGACCTTTTCCCCTTAACGTGCAATATGTAGGATAATTCGTTCAGGGAAAAGTGTCAGGGAATCTTCAGAAGCGACATGTAATACGGCCTAGTAAGAGTGAGGAGAACACACACGGAAGCACGGACGCACGCACACACGCACGCAAACTCATCTTCGTCACGCGTAACTGAGCCGACCTTGCCGCACTCCGTTTTTGCTCGAGTTGACCAGGGGGGACTGCGGGAAATACATCTCTTCATCATCCAGACGGTGTGGTGTGTGGCGTAATTGTTCATGTACTTGTTGTAATTGTCCATGTACTTTGTGATACGTTTGCACCATATATCAGCCAAGGCAGTATTTTTTTATTACATTATTTCATTCTTGCTTGGCCTAAAGTGACTGTTTTTTTAGAGTCGAGAATTTTGCTAAATTTTTCACTTTTCGTCCCTTTTTTTCTTTTTGCCTTTATATGGTGACTTTGTTGTTGTTGTTATTATTATTATTATTATTATTATCATTATTATTATTATTATTATTATTATTATTATTGCTGCTGCTGCTGCTGCTGCTGCTGCTACTGCTGTTGCTACCATTTTCACCACCACCACCACCACCTCCACCACTACTACTAATACTAACACTACTAATATAATTTTTATTATTATTATTATCATTTCTTACATTAGATTTCATTCTAGATATTTTTCAGTGAAAAGCATAAATATATGCATAATTACTC
>NC_137031.1:26742537-26747537 GCF_032717465.1 Coenobita brevimanus
AGGATTTATGGGGAAGGGATTTATATGCGAAGTATGTAGAAGGATTTATAAGCAAGGAATTTTTGTACGAAAATGGAAGAGATATAGAATAAAGTCTGATATCAAGAATGTTGATTTGATATGTATGAAGCTCGCTAACACATTCTTCTATGATATTTATTTTATTACGTCTTACTGTCTACCTCTGTGTTACATAAATGCTTCCAATATCGCCATACTCCCAATAAGTTAAGTACAAAAGGATATTAACCAGTCATCCTAAAATAAATCACTAAGGAAAAGGTGTTAGGGATAAGTCTGTAGGATGCAAAATAATATATATAAGAAAATATATATATATATATATATATATATATATATATATATATATATATATATATATATATATATATATATATATATATATGCCTGAATGATGGAAAGATGATATAGAATAAAAATAAAAATCTTTAGGATGCAAAAAAAGGAAATTGTTTTAAAAATCCTACGAGCGTTTGAGCAGGAATGCAAATTGGAATGGATGCGCAGGTGGGCTCGGTCGGTATTTAGGCTAACAGGAGGGTACGGCACAGATAGGTGAGATTGTGTGTGTGTGTGTGTGTGTGTGTGTGTGTGTGTGAGAGAGAGAGAGAGAGAGAGAGAGAGAGAGAGAGAGAGAGATTATGAGTGTGACTATTGCACATATAAATAAACCACACACAAATTGCAGTTCCCATTGAGTGGTTAAGCCTTAATGTAAATCACAAGACTTACTCCTATATTGCATAAGATTAGGAATTGCTGGGAGAGAGAGAGAGAGAGAGAGAGAGAGAGAGAGAGGTGCATAAGAACTGGCGTAACCTTGTACCGCAAACTCAATGGAAGGGAAGTTAACTTTCGCCATTTTGTTCTGCACATCAGGAGGAAGGGGGGAGTGAGCAAAAAGGTGTTCGCATGGAAAGAGGGGGGCAGTGCGCAAGACTAAAATGGTGGAGGGATGCGCAGGAAGGAAGGGGGGGGGGGAGAAGTGCGCAAGAAAAGAGAGTATATAAGAAATAAGAGAAATGCGCATATAAGAACGGCCAGTGCGCAAGATAGCTATAGGTGCGCAAAGGAGAGAAGGTGTAAATGTGCTCAGAATGAAGTAAAAGAGAAAAGGATAGACATTGAGCAGAACGAGGTGAGAGAGAGAGAGAGAGAGAGAGAGAGAGAGAGAGAGAAAGCCATCGTCTGTCCACCTTCGCTTATTTTCACCAGGTAACCAGCGTGTAAGGTCAAAGGCCAACCTCTCTCTCTCTCTCTCTCTCTCTCTCTCTCTCTCTCTCTCTCTCTCTCTCTCAAACACACACACACACACACACACACACACACACACACACACACACACACACACACACACACACATAATTCACTCGCAAAAATCTCTTGCTCTCACTTTTACTTTCTTACATTAATATCACTTTCTACCTCTTCATTTCGATGTGTGTGTGTGTGTGTGTGTGTGTGTGTGTGTGTGTGTGTGTGTGTGTGTGTGTGCATTCTCTGGTTAATCTCTCTATCACCTATTCCTTAGCGATTTAGCATTAGTTATACCTGCTTATTATCCATTTACTCATTATGTATATAAATTTAGGCGATCGTAGAATTTACATAATAGAAGAGGACAGTAAGGTATAATGAGCAAATTAAATCGCTAAAGGAAAGGTGTTAGGGAGCTTCCTTAACCGACGAGAATACGTGCCCAGGTCACACGAAGACGTCCCTTTTTAGCACCGTAACACTCGTCTAGAACGGTTTACTAAATGTGACTCAAGTAAGGAAATAAGAT
The DNA here is from genome assembly GCF_032717465.1 of Coenobita brevimanus. Lineage (NCBI taxonomy): Eukaryota > Metazoa > Arthropoda > Malacostraca > Decapoda > Coenobitidae > Coenobita > Coenobita brevimanus. The sequence continues at coordinate 26,744,345 of NC_137031.1, forward strand.
GGCAAGGCTCCAGTGCACGAAGTAGGTAAAGGAAACAGTAGCGTGGATCTCTTTCCTGTGCTACTTATTTTTTTTAATACATGGAAGAAGGAACCTAAGGCCAGAAGTGCACAAGACTGTTCCCTCAAAGAAAAAACTCTATCTATAACCAGACGCCATAACCCCGTACGGGGTGGCCAATTGTCTCGAGTTAGTTGTTTTACGGGGAGGGGCACTAACCCTCCACCAACCCACTTACTGACACGTAGGGCACACGTACGGCTTGGTTATATGGTCATCACTCAGCGCTGTAAATGGTTTCCTGGTTTACAGGATACCATTAGGCTTGTCACTCAATGTAAAGCCACCTGAAAAGGAAAGAAGTGTAATAAAAAGTGACAGGAAAGATGGGAGAAATAGGATGAAAGGAGGGCAAACACAGAAAATGAATTATAACGGTGAAGGAAGAAGCAGGCAGTGCTACATCAAGTGAGTGTATGATGGTGAGAGATAGGAAGAGAGGAGGACAGACACGGAAAATGAATGATAAAGGTGAAGGAAGAAGTAGGCGACACTAAATCAAGTGAGTGTATGATAGGGAGAGATAGGAAGAGAGGAAGGCAGACACAAATAGAATGATAAAGGGGAAGGAAGACGTAGGCAGCACTACATCAAGTGAGTGGGTGATGACCTCCAGCACCTCCGGAAGAAATTAAAAACAAAGATAAAATAACAGAGAACCAATTTTGACGCCATTTGGGAGTGTACGTAGCTACTTTCCATTAGTCACTTAGTTTAATGAGCTTTACATCTTGTCTATTCGCCTGAGGGATAGTTAAGATGGAGTATAAGGTCTGACTGTCATGGCTGTGTTTACCATTATGCTCCCCTTCTCCTCGCCCTTTCCAACATTCTCTCTCCCTTATACTTTTTTCCCTTACACCCAAGCCCCCCACACCCATCACCCTTCCTTTTTCCCTTACTCTTTCCTTCATGCTTTCTCCTTTACATCCTATTCCTTATACACTCAAGCTCTCTCCATCCTCATTTCATCATCCTTCCCTACCCTTCACCCTTTCCTACAAACTCTCTCCTTTACACCCTTTGCCTTCAACTCAAGCTCTCTCCACCTCCCTTCTCGTCTCCTCTTCCCCTCACCTTTTCCAGCATACGCTCTCCCTTACACCTTTTTCCTTCGACTCAGCTCTCCCCACAACCCTTCCCAAGTACTCAATCTTAGGGACCTTTCCTGAGGTGAATATAATCGAGTGGTTGAAGGAAGAATTGCTTAGTTGAAGACACTGATGTTCCTTGATAGATATCTCGAAGAAGATTGGCTGAAGAGTTGGTGGTTGCGCGGTGTGAGGAAAAGAGTATAATTAGGTGGGGCTACAAATTGGCCCTGTAATTGGTTGTTTTGCGCGCGCGCGCGCGCGCGAGCGAGAGAGAGAGAGAGAGAGAGAGAGAGAGAGAGAGTGCGCGTGAGTGTATGTGTGTATATGAAGGATTGTGTGTCTGTGTGAACATATGTGTCTGACTTTGCATGTGTGTGTGCGTGTGTGTGTGTGTGTGTGTGTGTGTGTGTGTGTGTGTGTGTGTGTGAAGGACTATGTGTGACTGGGTGAACATGTGTGTGACTGCATGTGTATGAATGTGCCTGCGTGCGTGTATGCATCCAAGTATATGTATGTGAATAATATGCATATGGCATATGTGCATGAGGGCCTTTGTGTTTGCCTGTGCGTTTGCGTGCATGTGCAAGAGAAAGGATACAACGTGTTGACCAATCGAAAAACTTTCTTGTAACATGCTTTAATAATACTGTGTACTGTTTGTGTGTAGCATGATGTGTTGGATGAAAGGGTAGGGAAGGAGAAGAGAGAGAGAGAGAGCATAAATAATCAGATATTGACAGACAGAGATAAAAGTAAGCCTGAGAATGTGAAAAGGTAGAGGGAATAGGAGGGAAGACATGCAGACAGAAACAGAGAGAGAGAGAGAGAGAGAGAGAGAGAGAGAGAGCATAAATAATCAGATATTGACAGACAGAGATAAAAGTAAGCCTGAGAATGTGAAAAGGTAGAGGGAATAGGAGGGAATACAGGCAGAGAGAGAGAGAGAGAGAGAGTCGTTCTTTCTGTTGTTCAGAGCAGGAGTGTCAACTCTTTGTCCCCTATGGCTTCATTTGCGCGTCCTTCTTGCAAGTTGAATCAAGCTCTGCCGGCCCCTATATAATGAGCTCAGTCTCTGCGTTAATTGCCACTTAGATCTACTCCTCATTTTATTCACATCTCTGTCCTCCCCTGTATAGTGTATTATTATTTTTGTGAGTGCTCAGGAAGTCTCCAGCCATCTAGCTGCTGTATAATTTGAGTATAAGTGTTGTTACCATTTTTCTTGTACTGTATGGCCTGAGGCGTTAATTCGTAGGCCTGGTGGTTTTTTTTGTGATTCACGTAGAGTTTTTAATGTCAGCCATTATTAATAATATTTTGTACCTGTAATAATATATCTTGCTTTAACTGAGCATTTTCCGGTTTTCTCATTTATCAGGGCTGACTTAGATAAATTTGCTCTTGCTAAATTCATGTTAATAGAGGCTATTGCAGTTAACCATATATTTAACCTGTTTTTGGCATTACATTATCCTTATGAGTCCTGAATGTTTAGTTGTTAGTTTGAGCATTAAACTTTAACTTGTAATTTTACCTAACTCTTGTTTTGAACCTGGAACTTTGCGGGACAGTAGTGATTTTAGTATTCTCACGTGAAGTGTTCATTATCTCTCTCTGTTCCGTAACAGTGTGTGTGTGTGTGTGTGTGTGTGTGTGTGTGTGTGTGTGTGTGTTAGCATGACAACTTCCCAACTGCTCTAGATATCATCACAAAATTTTACAGAAGTGTTGTAGAGAAAAAACGTGATCGCGATTTCGGAATTGGTGAAAGTAGGTCAAGATCTGTCTGTTACCACGATAACTTCAGAACTGCTCAAGATATCATCACAAAGTTTTTCAGGTGTGTAGTAAATATGAAAATCTCTGATGACTATTGTTTTCAGTTTGTTCGTCTGTCTGCGTGTCAGTTAACACGACAACTTAGCTACCGATCAAGATATCACCACAAAATTGTACAGGTTGGTAATAGGAATGAAAATCTACGAGTTCGAAATTGATGAAAGTAGGTCAAGGTCGAGGTTATATTCCGAGCCGCTCAC
>NC_137031.1:26752537-26796847 GCF_032717465.1 Coenobita brevimanus
ATATATATATATATATATATATATATATATATATATATATATATATATATATATATATATCAAAGGAAATCTAATAGAAGTATTCACATTCTTAACATGTTTGACGATGGGAGATGTGATAAACTGTTCGAAATACAGAGTGATAACGTGACCAGAACTAATTGAATGAAACTCAAAAATAGGTAGTGTAACACTAATCAAGGGAAAAATTGCATTAATATTCTCCTAGTGCAGTAATGGAATAAGCTGCCAGCAGAAGTGTTTATTGCGAAATTATTGGCCGTTTATAATTCGGCTAAACACTGTTATGAAACTTCAGGCAATAACTAACTAATTGTTGTTTATTTTCAGGTTGACGTGTATGCTGACGACTGTGAGGCGAATGTTTATTAACGAGAACATTAGGCGATTGTGTACGCCCTTCCGTTTACAGATCTGTGGAATATACATTACAAAGTGCTTAGTCCTTCCTCTTCTGCCTCTTCTGTAAGGATTCCATGCTTGTTCTTTGTAACAAGCATGTTCTTTTTTTTTCTCTGTCTTTTTGCCGCCAGTTTAACCACATTGTGTGGTGGGTATGGAAGAGCTTTCCTCTTTTCTGTCCGTTCCTTTTACGTTGGTTATATCTTAGTAAAAATAACCTCTTCTCCAACAGATAACCTCGTCATGGGCCAACAAGCCTCCTCTTATCTGTGCTTCCTATATAGGCTACTCTCTCTCTCTCTCTCTCTCTCTCTCTCTCTCTCCTAATAACCCAGAGTATCATTTTTCACCATTCTCTCTATTCCCTATCAGTCCAGTTCATTAAATGCTTCACTTCCTCAATCTTGATTAACAGTTCAGCAAGAGAATTTTATATCATTATCCTAACTCAATACCAAATGGAAGTCCATTTTTTTTTATTTAGGAAGCGATATTAATAGCATAATTAACTGAGTGGATTCGATAATGTTACTCTATCAGTATATACACTTAGATATATTATTCACACACACACACACACACACACACACACACACACACACACACACACACACACACATGCATGCATGCATTCATACATACCTACAGAGAGAGAGAGAGAGAGAGAGAGAGAGAGAGAGAGAACGCATCATCTTAATGGAATGTTTATACAGTTTGATAAATGTGGGTACACCTTTTTATCAATTGTATTTGACTAATTTAGTAATCGTATTAGACACTCTTTACAACTGTACAACAATGGGCAAATCCTTCAATATATGACCATTATAAACAACCACTCAATTATTTACAATCGACAGTTAAGGTAACGTAAATCAGTTTGTTCAGTTGCCAGTCAGTTCTCGATAATGAGTAGATAATTACAAAAAAATCACAGTCCATTATACATGTGGCAGTGTTACAGTCACGTACATAGTTTACGAAAGGGCTGCCGAAATCTCGACTGGCAATACGAGACCGGGATTCAAGGTGTTTGGACTTGGTGAGAGGATGCATCGTCCCCCGAAACAAGCGAGTATTTCCTGAAGATTGTTGGCGTATAATGGAGAGATATTACACCAATAAGGATTTCCTGTCAACGGCATATGATCTGGGCATAGAGCGGACCACTGCCTACACAATCATTCGCCACTATCAACGAACAGAGTCAAATGAAACACGTCATGGAGGAGGACGCAGAGCATCAATAGACAAGGAATCTATTGATTTCCTATTATCTATGATTGACGTTGAACCAACAATAACCACGAAGTAGCTGAATGAGGTTTTCCGTGAAATATTTCCACAGCAGCAACATGTGTCTGATGTCACTGTGTCACGAGCACTGCAAAGCCAACTAATAACTCTGAAACTGTGTCACAACATCCCACAAAACAGAAACTCTCCACAAGTGAAAGAAGCAACATCAGCATTTTGCACATTACATGAACGAATGCGGGCTACAAAAACGCAGGATATATTTGGATGAGACTGGGTATAATCTCTTAGCAAACATACCAATGGAAGGGCACCACGGGGTGAGCTAGTGAATAGGACTGTTGGAGGTCAACGTGGAGGTTACGTCATCCTTATTACTGCCATCTCAGATAAAGTTGGATTAGTGTATCATGAGATCCATACAAGTAGTGTATACCTTTTATCATTTGTATTTGACAGATTTAGTATTCGAAGTAGACTATCTACACAATCGTAAAACAATGGTCAAATCATTCAGCACTTGGCCATTATAAACAACCATTCGATCACTTAACATCGACAAATGAGGTAACGCAAAACAATCTTCTCAGTTGTCAAACAATTTTCGATATTGGATAAACAATTACAAACATACAAACTATCTTCAAAAAGATTAAACATGCTTCAAAAGTCAAAACAATTGGTTTTACAGACAGAGTCAGTGAAACAATATTGAAACATTTACTTATAATATATAAACAATGATATATAACCAAACAATCGCACATCATCATATTTGTGGCAGTGTTTCAGTCACGTAGTGTACGAGGGGGCTGGCGATATCTCTGCAGCCAGTACCTGACCTTGAATCAAGTTGTACAGACTAGCTGACAGAATGCCTCGCCGCCGAAACAACAGAGTATTGCCTGAGGATCGTCGGCGTATAACTGACAAATATTGCGCAAACGATGGCTTCCTGGCAACAGCACATGATCTAGGCATAAGGTGGACCTCGGCCTACACAATCGTTCGTCATTATCAAAGAACAGGATCGAGTGAAACACGCCATGGAGGACGACACAGAGCATCGTTAGACAATGAGTCAAATGATTTTCTAATATCGATGATTGAGGCTGAGCAAACAATAACTATCAAGAAACTGAATATGACTCTCCGTGAAATATTTCCACAGAAGTAACGTGTGTCTGATGTCACTGTGTCACGAGCACTACAAGGTCAACTTATAACTCTGAAACTTTGCCGCAACATCCCACAAAACAGAAACTCACCAGAAGTGAAAGAAGCAAGAACAATGTTTGCCCATTACATGTACTACAGTGGGCTACAAAAACACCGGATATATCTGGATGAGACTGGGTATAATCTCTACACCAGACGTACCTATGGACGGGCACCACGGGGTGAGCGAGTGAACAGGACTGTAGGAGGGCAACGTGGAGGTAACGTCACCCTTATTGCTGCTATCTCAGATCAAGTTAGATTAGTTTATCACGAGATTCATACAAGTAGTGTATACAAAGAGACCTTCAAAGACTACATCACTAGATGCAGTTATTGGAGAAGAGGGCTGTCATGCTCATGGAAAGTGCACCATGCCATACTGGAATATCCGAGCTGTTTCCAGAGAGGGTGATACGATATTTGCCCCCTCATTCCCCATTTCTTAATCCTATTGAGAACTGTTTTTCGGCAATTAAGACTGAAGCACACCCTGAATGACATCGTGGAGATATGTGATGTAGCAGCGGCACAGAGAGAGGGAATGTCTGTTCATCCAATGCATGGAAACCTCACTAGAGGTTGTGACACCTCAACTGGCATCATCTGACAATAGGCACAGTAACTCATTCTTAAGGAAGTGCCTGAGTAAAGATGATAATTGGGACTAGTGTATGTATACAGTAACTTAAAATGTGACAATGTTGCCAATATACAGTACAGTATATTATAATACTTGAGTACTCAGTAATTTACATGTTACACTGCATGAACGTATTGATACAGTATATATTTAGTAAAAACGTTTCGATCATTTACCTTAAGTCTTTATGACAGTATTTATTTAACTATTTCACATATATTAACTGCAGAAGTACTATATGTAGCTTTCAAAAGTATACATAATAACACACATTTTGATGATTTACGTTAGTTTTCATGTCTCTTAATTGTTTCCATAAATAGAAGGATTGACAAACTGCACTGCATAATTGTCCTTTATTTCTTGGTTTGTCGTGATATTGTGATGATTCTTGTACTGACGTAGTCAAAGGCATATTGTTGTTCAGTTTCGTAGGCTGTTCAACTACATAAGGTGATCTGTTTGATGAAGTGTTTAACTGTCGCAGTGGGTTGAGGATTGTCCCAAAATTATTGTCAAATAATTAAAATCAAATGATAAGGACACCTTCAAACACTACTTTACCTCACAAGATGAAGTTATCGGAGAAGAGGACTGTGTCATCCTCATGGACAACGCACCATGCCATACTGGAATATCCGAGCTGCTTGCAGAGAGGGTGATACGAATCCCTGCCTCCTCATTCCCCATTTGTTAACCCAATTGAGAACTATTTAATGGAAAAAACGGCAGAATTTATGCATACCCTGAATGACACCGTGGAGAGATGTGACGTAGCGGCGGCACAGAGCATGGTACATCACTACGAGCATACAGGGAATACCTGCTCATCCAGTCTAAGGAAACCTCACTACGGGTTGTGACACCTCAGCTGCCTTCATCTTACTACAGGCACAATAACTCCTTGAGGAGGTATCTGAGTAAAGATGATATTTGGGACTAATGTAGACAGTAATTGTTAAAATGTGACAAAGTTGCCGATATACAAGTTAACTGTGAGTATGCATTAATTTACTTATGTTTACTGCACTAAATTATATATTAACACTATATATTAATACAACATAAAGAACAATACATATTTCGAAAAGTTACATTAGTTCTTTATTAAGTATTTTACATTTCTTTTCTTTATTGTCCTGATAACCTGTATGATTGACCATTCCCACTGTATAACTGTCCTGTATTCCTTAGTTTGTTGTAGTATTGTGATGATTATCGCAGTGTTTTCATCCCAGCCATATTGTAGTTCAGTTTTGTAGACTGTTCAACTCCAGAGAGAGAGAGAGAGAGAGAGAAGAGAAGGGGAAAATTGCAGGGAAGTGGAGAGTGCAGAGATTAATAGCCATGGGTGCTCGAGAAATGCATTCCAGTCTCTCTCTCTCTCTCTCTCTCTCTCTCTCTCTCTCTCTCTCTCTCTCTCTCTCTCTCTCAGTAATGGTGTCCATACAGTACTTTTAGGGTTTCTTGCATTCTTTTTTACCTTCCATTGACAAAGTCAGAGGAGGGTTTTATTATCACTGGATCAATAGGTGTCCGTCTGTAAAGCTGGGCGGCAGGGCGGCTGGCTAGGCGTACAGATTTCGTTTCCGGGCCAGAACTCAGAAATTATTCGCTATAGAGTCATGAAATTTCAAATAGTTACGTGTTTTATAGTGAACGGGTGCCTTTTGATAGGTAGAATGCTGTGTCTTAAGTAGTTTTTATTTTATTTATTTTTCTTAAATAACGAAAAAGGAAAAAAATTCCGAGACTTCAATATAACCTTAGCAAGGAATCTGAGGCCCAAGCAATGTGCCCTCAAGGCGTTCTCCTTACGTCCACTTTCTAAAAAAAAGACTTGACGGGAGGGGGGCATTATGCGCTTGGTTAGATGAGCACGGAGGTTGGGGGGTACGTGCTTGGCCAGATGGAGCATTGCAACAGCGTAGCGTTGCCTATGTTCTTTCCTTCTTTCATAGAAATCTTTTTCAGTCTGTAGCCATTCATTTATTTCTTCTCCAGAAGAAATAAATGAATGGCTTCAGACTTAGCCAGTTGCTCCTTAAGTAAGCGTACTCAACCATATTTTTATTTACTTTTAAAGTAATGTAACAACAGGGATTCGAAAAGCCTGCCAGCTTTCTCGTGGATAAATAAGACCAACATATATGAATACTGGAGATTTTCTCAGTGTAGACCATCTTGCATTCCCTTGGTAATGGTACCAATTTTATTACAAATGTTTATGTTTCATCCCATCCTGTAGTAGCGATTTGTTTCCCTTACGAGAGGAAAAAAATTCTCAGTTTTAACGCCGGATTACCAAGAAACTATCGTAAGCCCAGTGCTCTTTCCCTTCCTCCCTCTCTCTCTCTCTCTCTCTCTCTCTCTCTCTCTCTCTGCCATTTATATCCAATATTTTAAATATAATATCGTGTCACTATTTCCACCATTTGTAAATATAATCTCTTCCCTTCTGTTATCACCATTATTTCACCTTTATTCAGACCTTTTCTCCAACTCTTACATTTTCCCTTTATCTCTATTTTCTTTCTTTGAATTTATGCTTCCTTTCCTTCCCTCTTCCTTCTTATACTCTTTCCTTTGGGTTTATCTGCTTTCCTTTGTGCCTCGTGCCTTCCTTTTTATATTTCGTCTTTCCTGTCTTTCCCATACTCCCACCCCCTCCAATTCCTTCCTTCCTACTTACTTGCTTTTGTCTTCTTTCCTTCACCATTTTTCCTCCTCTTCCCTTATTTTCTTCAAATATCTTCTCTTAAAATTCTCATTACTTTCTTTCATAACTGTCCACCTTCTTTCCCTCCCTCCCTCCTTCCCTCATTCGTTCTTTCCTTCCTCTTCATCTGTATAACATTCATACTTTTTTCCTCCCTCAATTCCTTCCTTCATTCCTCTCAAACAATCCTTAGTGTCTTCCTGTCTGCCTCATTACTTCGTATTTTCTCTCCCCAGTTTTCTTTACTTCTCTTTCATCCCTTCCTCTCTTCTTTCCTTCTTTCTTTTCTCTCAAATCCTTACTACCTTCCTTCCTTGTTCACTGTCCTTCCTGCCTCCTTCCATCCTCTTCTGCTACTTGCGTTTCTCTAATATTTTTTTTTCCTTTCTGTCTTATTATCCTTTCTTCATGCCTTTCTTCCTTTGCTCCTTCCATCTTTCAATCCATCCTTCCTTCCTTCCTTCCTTCCACCTTTCCTTTTTTCCGTCCTTTCTTTCCACTTTCCTTCCTTCCGTACGTCCTTCTTCTTCCTCCTCTCCTTCCTTCCGTCCTTTTTTCTTCCTTCATTCCTTCCTTCCTTTCTTCATTTCTCCTTCTCCTCCTACTCCTCTTCCTCCTCCTGCTTCCACACAAAATGCTCCCCAGTAACACGCATTAGGACGTTAGCAAAGCACCCACTTAGTTCTTAATTGCCGAGTTACGCCTCTCTTGAATGCTTCATTTTCTTTACTGCAGTAATTTTCTTTCTCTATTGGTCAGTTTACAGTCATATTTTAGCCTTTGCACTCATTCTTAGATCATTTTTTTTTCCTCTGGAAATTTATTTTCTTAATCTTCCCCCCTTCCTCTCCCTTTCTGTATATATATATATATATATATATATATATATATATATATATATATATATATATATATATATATATATATATATATTATAAATAACAGAACGGGGGAAGGAAAAACAAATGAGTAAAAAAAAAAAATAATCCATACACCAGATTACTGGTGTCTTCTGTTCATAAAATATCTGTAACAATTAGACCTGAACAGTTGTGGGTTGAAATTTGGAGAGAAACAACTCTGGGGAAGCGAGTTCCAGAGAGATGCAGGTCGGGGAATGAAAGAATTCTGATAGGAAGAAATTCTGCAATATGGGTGAGTGACATTCCAGTCATGAGCGCTACCAGATGCCCGTGTAGCACGAGGGAAGGCATGGAGAGGTGGCACCATGGACGCAACTTCGTCCAAGCATTTGCCAAAAAAATATCTGTAAAATAATGCAAGGGAGGCAACATTCCTTCTTACTTGCAGGGGAGGTAGCTTATATGTAATGGCAGGGTTGTTAATGATTCTAACAGCTTTTTCTGAATTTTGTCTAGTTGTCTTAATGCAACCTCTCCACAACCATTCCACAAGGGTGAGCAATATTCAAGCTGAGAGCGCACATGACTCTTATAAATTATAGCTAACTGCTCATCGGCGAAGAAGTTACGGACTCTGTACAATAATCCAAGTTTCTTTGAGGCGGTTTTAGCAAGTGATCTGACATGAGAGGTCCAGCTGAGGGCACTGTTAAGTGAGACGCCAAGAATTTCAATACTTTTGGAGATGGGAATATTAGTAGCACTGAAGGTAATGTACGAAACTGGCATTATCTGTCTATTAGTAAACTGTATATATTTAGTTTTACTAGCATTAAATGAGACAAGGTTGTTTTGTCCCCATTCACTGATTGTAGATAGATCTTGATTTATGGAGATGGCTGTACTGCTTTGAGAGGTAGAGATATTGGACTTTGTATATGGATGTCTGAGTGTGAATGAACTATATAGTGTTGAGTCATCTGCATATGAGTGAATGGGATTGTGGGTGACAGATAAGAGATCATTAATATGAACCAGAAATTGGGTTGGCGCCAAAACTGATCCCTGCGGCACGCCGTCGTTAATTGAGTGGAAGTTGGAATATACATCATCTACTTTTACTCTTATTTTCCTATCACTAAGATATGAAGAAATCAAAGGAACAAAAGACTTTAGTCCATAGTAAGGGAGTTTGGACAGAAGGGAACGGTGCCATACTCTGTAAAAAGCTTTAGAGATATCAAGAGCTACTGCATGAGTTTCTCCAAAAAGATCAACTGATTGATACATGGTATGAGTTAAGAGATTGAGTATGTCAATAAAGGATCTTTCGTGGCGAAAACCGTATTGTCTGTCACTAAATAAGTTGTTGGATTCAAGATGTTTAACAATGTGCTTATTAATTAAAGTTTCAAATACCTTACCAAGAGAAGATGTGACAGCTATTGGTCTGTAATTGGAGGGGTCAGACGAACTTCCTTTCTTCGGAATTGGGTGGATATTGGCTTCTTTCCATGTATTTGGGAATAAAGAAGTACGTATGCATAGTCTGAATAATTTAGCTAGGACAGAGGCAAGTTCATGGGAACACTTTTTCCAAACAATTGGCGGAATGCCATCTGGGCCTGGAGCTTTGTTGGTAGGTAAATTGTCTAGGATGGATTTTACGTATCTTGTCTGTATTTTAAGTGGGGCAATTTCGGGAGAATCTAGTTCCAGTACTGGGACATTCTGGCTGGTATAGTCTATGGTAGAGTTTCTGGCAAAGGTACTGGCAAAGATATCTGCTTTCCCACTTGGGTCACTTGTAATGTCGTCATCTGAAGATTTTAGTGGGGAAATGGAAGATGACTTGTTAAAGTTATTATTGAAAGAATTAAGAGTTGAGCAGAATATTCTATTGTTATTACGGTTGTTAAGTAGTGTTGATGCTTGCTTTTGAAGAAAGTTTGATTTAGATAGATTTAATACAGCCTTTGCATGATTTCTAGCAATTTTAAATTGGGAGAGTGATTCAGATGTTTTTTATTTTAAGTAAGAGTTATATGCTAATGACTTTTGGGTTGTTGCTCCGGCACAGTTGCCATCAAACCATATATATATACGTTGTGATAAACAGCTTTCTTACTATTCCATACGTTTCGGAGACACAGTCTCCACCATCACTGGATCTAAACGTTTAAAAAACAACGATGTCAGGAAAAATTTATAACCTGTTCATTTCAAACATACATGACAAAAGCTAACATAAAAAGAAAAAAAAGGAGAGAAATCAAATATAAGTGGTAGAGTATAAAAGTAGCATGGTTACTCTTTGCAAAATCTGAAAACCAATACAAAGGCTAACTATGCTAGATATGAAAAATACAAAGTAGGAGTTGACCTGTTAACGTAGTTACTGCGTGAATAGTGGGGTAGCGCTAGTCGAACTATGGAGACTGGGTCGCATTCTGTGAACAGATTCAGCAGTGATGAGGTCAGAATGAGACTGGCATGGGGATAGTAGCCTATCTGAAAATCAGCGGAAGAAAAAGGGTGATCAGAAAGGTGAGAATGCTCTTTGGTAGAAGAAGAAGAGGGTTTAGAGAGGACCCTTCCAGTCCGAGTGGATTTACCTTGGTGCTCAGGAACTGGGTGGAGCAACCAACTTGAGGTCGACCCCACGTATCTAGCAGGGCAGCTAGAACATGAAAATAAATAAACAACATTCGACCAGAGGTTAGTGGGAAGGCAAGAGAAATGTTTAAGAATGCTGCCAGTAGTGCTCTTGTTTGTCAAGATTATCCTAAAATTAATTGGCAAATAATCACGGAGGTTTGTTTAGTATTTTCCTGATTTCGTAACTTAATGAATCTAGGTGTGGGAACTTGATATTAAGACACTCCTTATCGACAATGTGAACCGGTTTGTTTGGGGAAGGCTTTGAATTTAGAAACATGCTTGTTTCTCAAAAATATGGATAGGGTACTTATTACTGGCAAAATAGGTTTTTAAGAAACAAACTCGAAGTGGAAAGTGAGCCATGAGGAGCAATAATTGACAGGATGGCGTGAAGGCATCCGTTTGTGATTAGACTAGATTATTGCTGAACTAACTGGTCAAACTGCAGCCAGAGAGCATACAGATCTGGTCCAGGAACAGGCAATGTTTCTAGGGCCCAGAATTGCCTCTTTTATGTTTTTGTTTTTCATGTATGAAAGAGCAATTGAAAATTGTTGAAAAGTGAGGTGTTCGATTTATCTTAATGTCATGCATGAAATATGTAAAAAAAATTTCCATACAAATGTTTGGAAAATAATTCTAACACAAGATTTCCTTCCCGGTTCATGTATATATAATATTTATGGAGAAAACTGAGGTAAAAAAAAAAAAAAAGAAGCCCTTTTTGAATATTTTTGGACCTGTGACCTTGAAAAGTGTCAGGGTCACTGAAACTGTGGGTGTAACAAGGTCATGGCACGGACATCCTCAGTAAATATCATGATAATTGGAGACTAAAAGTGACGGAATAATACTAATAATGATATTACCTAGTTACCGTTTACTTACTATATAGCCACAATAAGGAAGCTTCTCCATAACTATTTATGGTATTGATTGTCTTTGTAAGCATGGGATTCATTTTACTTTTGTCTCAATAACAGGCTAACTGTATGCGTAACTGTAACCAAAATCCTTTCAGATAATGAGTGGCACCACAGCCATATTTCTGTAAAGTTACAGTTTTACAGCTTATGTGGTTTTCTTTAAAACGAGATACAAATTAAATACTGAGCAGATTTTATTTCGATACTTTCCACTAAGCTAAATGGCAAAATATTTAGCCTCTTCAGCATGCTCTTTGATCATAGGATTTTCAACCACTAAGTTGTATACCAATAAGTTTCTGAGATATTTCAGTTTCAATTATGCAATTTTTGCACTAAAAAAGGGTACACGACCTTCAAAAATAGATCAAGCTCTTTTATATTAATTTGGTGCAAGAACTTACGTTAACCTTAGGTACATTCTTGTCTTATATCTTCAAGATCTTAAAAAAAAAAAAAAGGACAAAGCAAAATAATAATAACAATAATAATAATAATAATAATAATAATAATAATAATAATAATAACAATAATAAAAGTAATGGTGGCGACCATCATCCACTCACTTGATGTAGTGCTGCCTACTTCTTCCTTAGCCTTTATCATTCTTTTTCTGTGCCTGTCCTCCTCTCTTCCTATTTCTCACCATCATCCACTCACTTGATGTAGTGCAGCCTACTTCTTCCTTAGCCTTTATCATTCTTTTTCTGTGCCTGTCCTCCTCCCTTCCTATTTCTCACCATCATCCACTCACTTGATGTAGTGCTGCCTACTTCTTCCTTAGCCTTTATCATTCTTTTTCTGTGTCTGTCCTCCTCTCTTCCTATTTCTCACCATCATCCACTCACTTGATGTAGTGCTGCCTACTTCTTCCTTAGCCTTTATCATTCTTTTTCTGTGCCTGCCCTCCTCTCTTCCTATTTCTCCCATCTTTCCTGTCACTTCTTATTGCTTTTCTTTCCTTTACAGGTGGCTTTACATTGAGTGACAAGCCAAATGGTTTCCTGTAAGCCAAGAAACCATTTACAACGTTGGGTGGTAACCATATAACCAAACCATACGTGCTCCCTACGTGTCAACAAGTGGGTTGGTGGAGGGTTAGTGCCCCTCCCCGTAAAACAACTAACTCAAAGTCAAATGGCCACCCCTTACGGGATTATGGCGTCTGGCAATAGATAGATAGATAGATAGATAGATAATAAAAATAATAATAATAATAATAATAATAAATAATAATAATAATAATATTTTAAAAATAATGCAGTTTTAATAATAGTATGTAGAAGTAGTAGTAGTAGTGGTAGTAGTAGTAGTAGCAATAGTAGTGGTAGTAGCAGTAGCAGTAGTAGTGGTAGTAATACAGCAATAGTAGTAGTAGTAGTAGTAGTAGTAGTAGTAGTAGTAGTAGTAGTAGGTGTAGTAGTACTGTGGTATAAGTAGAACTCGTAGTAGTAGTAGCAGTTGCAGAAATAGTAGTAGTAGTAGTAGTATTGCACCATACATTCCTGTTTTGAATATATTTCATATTCTCATCTCAGGTATGTGCAGTCTGCAGCACTGCTGTGTGATGTGGGGTGAGTACACAAATATTTATACAGTAATACATGTATGGGGAAATAAACAGTGAAATAATGTAATGCACGAGAGAGAGAGAGAGAGAGAGAGAGAGAGAGAGAGAGAGAGAGAGAGAGAGAGAGAGAGAGCGGGGAGGGGGAGGATGCTGGAGGAAGGGTGGGGAGGAGGAGGATGCTGGAGGAAAGGTGGGGACGGGGAAATTTGTTTATCAGGCGTTTGAGAAATGCATACCACTCTCAGACCCCTTCTCTCTCTCTCTCTCTCTCTCAGTGATGGTGTTCAAAATATATATATATATATATATATATATATATATATATATATATATATATATACTGTATATATATAATATTATATATATAGATAGATAGATAGATAGATAGATGTAGATATAGATATAGATATAATATATATATACTTATACGGTATCTTTCAATTTTTCTTTCTTGCAGACACTTTTCAGTTTGGACCCATTCCTGTATTTCTATTTCAGCTCACTTCAAACATGGCTACTGTTTCTTTGGAAAATGAATCCACTCATATTCCATTTATTTATGTTATGCTGAGTGTTTGTAGGTCGACTTCTCGTCCCAGAAACACTAGCGACTGAAGCGGGGTCCTCTTTCCGGACCGGAAGTAAAGCACCCACAAAGGAACAGGACATAAAAACCAGGCAGTATACCTTAACAGATCTATTGCCTTAATTCTAACCGTTACAATAAAACACAGAGTGATATTTGAGATACAGGGGACAGGGACACAGAGTTAACCTTCAACACCACAAGATACAGTCACACTTAGTACACAATACAATGCACATACATTGATGTCCTGAATTATATATGTCATTATCCGTATCTCACTTTTAGGCAGGATATACGCTGAGTCGACAACAAAGGGAATAAACAAGATTGGAAGTCCGTGGGGGAAATACTACTATAAATAAGACAGGGTGCGGATCGCAACACTTGACAGTCACTTAGTCGCGGCGACACTTACACACAGGCCTTTGATTTACCTGTGCACCCTAGTCTCTATTCAGTCACAGAAAGTTCTTTTACTGGGGGGACTCATACAATTACGTTAATGTTCATTCTCTGTCCTGCCGGGCACTGAGTTCTTTTGGACTAATAGTAACTGTCACTGGTTTTACACTGGTCTTCACTCGGTCAGTGTTCACTGTTATTTCCCCTGGTTTGTTCTCGGCACAAGGGGCGTCACTATTTACCTGTATCTCCTGGGTAATGTTCACTCGGTAACAAGGGCGTGAGGGGAGAACCCTAGGGGGATTTGGCCTGCAGAGGGCAATATATTGCCCGCAGGGGAGTCACTGCCCGGGTCACACTCGTCGGTGAGATGGAGGGAGGCCCTCCTGTCTGGGGGCCTCGACCTGAGAGGTGGACCTCGAGTCGGAGCCTCGTCGGTGGGGTGCAGGGAGGCCCTCCTGTTTGGGGGCCTCGACCTGAGAGGTGGCCCTCGAGTCGAAGCCTCGTCGGTGGGGTGCAGGGAGGCCCTCCTGTTTGGGGGCCTCGACCTGAGAGGTGGCCCTCGAGACTGGGGCCGAAAAGCGGGAGGAATCGGGCCTGTCGTCTCAGGCTCCGTGGGGTGAGGGAGCCTGGGTCACCCTTGTCGGGAGCCTGTGGGTCTGGCCTGGGGGTCCTGGGACTACGGGCGCCTGTGGGGAGAGGTGCCAACAGGGCTGGGCTGCGGCAACTTCTCCGTCGGGTCTCGGGCAGGAACAAGGATCTCCCAGGCGTAGGAGGTAGGTCCGGTATCGGGCCTTGCCACGACTCTAGCGACACCTCCGGGGCAACACTCCCGGGTGGTGATGAAGGGCTCCCACAGGGGGAAGAGGCAGGAGAAGGACTCATGTAGCCCTTGTCCTCTCCGGTACGTCCTGAGGCCGGAGCCTTGGGTCACCTTACCCTGGTACATAGTTTGGCTGTGGCCGTGAGCCTACCCGTCATACAAGGAGCAACTGAAGGGCGTACAGGGACCGCTCCTTCCCCGCCACGTATAGGGACCGTCGGCGCGGTGTTGCTCCCATAGTAGGGAAAAGCAGGAGTAGGGGGCACAGGGGCCACACTCTCTCCGGTACGTACTGAGGCTATCTTCAAGGGCCTCTCTACCCTGGTACGTGCTTTGGCCGGGGCCGTAAGCCTACCCGTCTTACAAGGAGCAACTGAAGGGCGTACAGGGCCGCTCCTTCCCTGCCACGTACAGGGACCGTCGGCGCGGTGTTGCTCCCGTAGGATAGAACAGCAGGAGAGGGATGCACTGGGGCAACTCTCTCCCTGGGGTGTACTAAGGCTGTAGCCGAGGGTCTCTCTACCCTGGTACACTCTTTTAGGCCGTGGCCTTGGGCCTCCTGCCCTTAGGCCTCCTGCCCTAGAGGGTGTAACAATAGCCAGCAACAGGTGTTACCTGGGACTGAATCTGGTTCAGTCCCACCCCAATTCTGATGATGGTTGTCCCGCCCGCAAGGTAGCTGACTTTCTCCGGTCACCTGGTGTTGGGGCAGTTGCGGGGAACAGGGGCTCAGGACAGTAGTGTCCCGGTGACCCTCTTGACCTGGGTCACTAGCCCCACCGTTGTGTCCTCCTGGGGTGGTGGTGTGGTAGCGGCCCGGTGGTGGGGTGGGGGGTGGCAAGGTGGGAGGTCTGGTGGCGGGCATTTTACCACCCTCCGTGGTGGAAAAGTCATGACCCTGTGACTGGAGGTGGTATGTCGTGGAGGTGGATGTCTGGTGGGCCGGGGTGAGGTGTTGTAGGAGGCTGACCCAGTGGTAGGTGAAGGTGTTAGGCTCCTGGTGGGGTTTGAGAGTGAGCCGGAGGGAGGATGGGTGGCTGGTCCGGCGTAGGAGGCAGAGAAGGTGGTGTGTGTCCCGAATCCTGACAGGTGGGCGGTCGTCGGGGCGCCATAGCACCCTCTCAATTTTCATCTCTGGTTGTGAAGTGGGAAGTTTCCACGATGCCTGATGAAGGGGGAGGGTAATGGGGGTGGTGTTTGGGGTGTGGGTGGCATGTGTTGGGGAATGGGGAGCAGGATGGGGGGGAGATGGAGGTGTGGGGGTGTATCTAGATGGTGGGCAGTAGAGGCGTCGTGATCTGGTGGTCATGGTGGTGAGGGTGGGCGTAGGCGGTGATGGTGGTTGGGCACGTGGTGGCATGGGCTTCCCGTCATGGTTGTGGGCAGTTGTTGGTGGTGGTGTGGGGTGTCTTGTGTAGTGGGCATGGTCGGTGGGTAATGGGTGGCCAGGAGTGGATGAGTGGGTGGAGTTGGTGGTAGGTGGGGTTGGTGCACGTGGGGAGTTGGTGGGTGATGTGTTGCGTGGGGCGCTGCATGGTGGGGTGCGGGTGGGGTGTGGTGGGAGTTGTGGTGGTACGGTGGTGGTGGTTGATTCCACAGCAGAGAAGGTGGGAGTTGGTGATGGGTGGTGTGGTGCGGTGTCGGTGGTGGGCGTAGCGGGCGGTGATTGAGAGTGGTGGGTTGGAGGAGGAGGTGAGGTAGCCAGAGGAGATGCAGGCGGAGGTGAGGTTGGTGAAGGATCAGAATCGGAGGAAGGTGGTGGTGGGTCAGGTAAGGGTGAAGTGGGGGAAGGGGTTTGTCGGTATGGTGAGGTTGAGGGTGGGGTGGGGGAGGTGAGCGAGGAAAGAGAGGCAGGTGAGAGTGAGGAGGAGGATGGTGTGATAGGGAAGGCGAATGAGTTGGCTGTGTTGGTGGGGAAAATGAGTGGCGGGGAAGTGATGGTGGTGGGTGGTGCCGGGTCGTAGGTGGGAGGGAGTAGACAGGAGGAGGCGGTTTTGGGAAGTAGGTTAGGGGAAGATGAGGTAAGGGTTCTAGGAGGTCTGTGAAGGGGGAGGCAGGCTTTGTGTTGGGGAGGAATAGGAAGGGGGAAGGCGGTAGTAGTGGAGAAAGTGGTGTGTGAGGTGGGAAGGTTAGGAATAGGGGAGGGCAAAATAGAAGAGATAGTGAGAGGAGAGGAAAAGAAAAGATGACGTTTCCCCCTGTCATAGACTAGGGGAGATGTGAGGTGGCCCCCGTCATTACGGTGGGATGCGGGGGCAGTGGGGGGGCACCTTCTGTGCCTTCCTCATCTTGCTTTTCTGCTTTGAGGCTTGGGGCAATCAGCGTATGGTGGGGAGGCTTGTAGGCACTCTTGTGTTGTTTTGCTGCGCCGGGTACCTTTTAGCTGTTCACGAATGTCGTGGATTGGGCACTCAGGGCACCAAGGAGAAAATTCCCACGGATTTATGGGGATGAGATCCGTAGGGAATTGCTTGATGTTGCTGATGCGTTTGGGGGAAGAGTGGATGGCTAGAAGGCGCCTTATTAGGTTGATTTCTTTATCCAGGTCTCCCGTTGGTTCATGTATTATGAAGTGGTCTTTAATGAAACCGGGGAGGGTCCTGAGAAGTTTGTGGAATATGAGTTGTTCCCGGGTTTTTGCGTCTGTGCCCGGGTACGCAGCGGTGATGAGCCACCTAGCCTGGATGAAGGTGTCATCGAGACTTCCGTCATATGTGAGGGCATCTAGTTGTGATAAGGCTACAACTGTGCCCAGAGATGGCATCACTGCCTGTTTCACAATTTGTTTGAATTGATCCCATTTTAGTCTCGGGACGATTTTTGGAGTGACAGTGGCGATTATTTTACCCAGGTTAGGTAATGTGACTGCAATCTTTTCTTTGTCCAAGTCGAACCCTGTGTCTAAGAGGGGTTTAACCAAATCCAAGTACTCATCAATGTTACATTGGTCCGGGTTGAATTTTGGCAATTGAATGTGAGGTTTGGCTGCCAATGTGCAAGTTTCCCTTTTTCGTTCCTCCGTGCTTTTACACGGATCCAGAACCACCACTTGCCACCAGTGTTATGCTAAGTGTTTTTAGGTCGACTTCTCATCCCAAAAACACTAGCGACTGAAGCGGGGTCCTCTTTCCGGACCGGAAGTAAAGCACCCACAAAGGAACAGGACATAAAAACCAGGCAGTATACCTTAACAGATCTATTGCCTTAATTCTAACTGTTACAATAAAACACAGAGTGATATTTGAGATACAGGGGACAGGGACACAGAGTTAACCTTCAACACCACAAGATACAGTCACACTTAGTACACAATACAATGCACATACATTGATGTCCTGAATTATATATATTATTATCCGTATCTCACTTTTAGGCAGGATATACACTGAGTCGACAACAAAGGGAATAAACAAGATTGGAAGTCCGTGGGGGAAATACTACTATAAATAAGACAGGGTGCGGATCGCAACACTTGACACAGTCACTTAGTCGTGGCGACACTTACACACAGGCTTTTGATTTACCTGTGCACCCTAGTCTCCATTCAGTCACAGAAAGTTCTTTTACTGGGGGACTCATACAATTACATTAATGTTCATTCTCTGTCCTGCCGGGCACTGAGTTCTTTTGGACTAATAGTAACTGTCACTGGTTTTACATTGGTCTTCACTCAGTCACTGTTCACTGTTATTTCCCCTGGTTTGTTCTCGGCACAAGGGGCGTCACTATTTACCTGTATCTCCTGGGTAATGTTCACTCCATAACAGGGGCGTGAGGGGAGAACCCTAGAGGGACCCGGCCTGCAGAGGGCAATATATTGCCCACAAGGGAGTCACTGCCCGGGTCACACTCGTCGGTGAGATGCAGGGAGGTCCCCCTGTCTGGGGGCCTCGACCTGAGAGGTGGCCCTCAAGTCGGAGCCTCGTCGGTGGGCTGCAGGGTGGCCCTCCTGTCTGGCGGCCTCGACCTGAGAGGTGGCCCTTGGGACTGGGGCCGAACAGCTGGAGGAATCGGGCCTGTCGTCTCAGGCTCCGTGGGGTAAGGGAGCCTGGGTCGCCCTTGTCGGGAGCCTGTGGATCTGGCCTGGGGGTCCTGGGACTGCGGGCACCTGTGGGGAGAGGCGCCGACAGGGCTGGGCTGTGGCAACTTCTCCGTCGGGTCTAGGGCAGGAACAAGGATCTCCCAGGTGTAGGAGGTAGGTCTGGTATTGGGCCTTGCCACCACTCTAGCGACACCTCCGGGGCAACACTCCCGGGTGGTGATGAAGGGCTCCCACAGGGGGAAGAGGCAGGAGAAGGACTCACGTAGCCCGTGTCCTCTCCGGTACGTCCTGAGGCCGGAGCCTTGGGTCGGCTTACCCTGGTACGTACTTTGGCTGTGGCCGTGAGCCTACCCGTCGTACAAGGAGCAACCGAAGGGCGTACAGGGGCCGCTCTTTCCCCGCCACGTATAGGCACCATCAGTGCGGTGTTGCTCCCGTAGTAGGGAAAAGCAGGAGTAGGGGGCACAAGGGCCACACTCTCTCCGGTACGTACTGAGGCTATCTTCAAGGGCCTCTCTACCCTGGTACGTGCTTTGGCCGGGGCCGTAAGCCTACCCGCCTTACAAGGAGCAACTGAAGGGCATACAGGGCCTCTCCTTCCCCGCCACGTATAGGGATCGTTGGCACGGTGTTGCTCCCATAGGATTGGAAAAGCTGCACGTATGATAGCCAAGGGCCTCTCTATCCTGGTACGTACTTTGGCCATAGCCGGGAGCTGATCTTCCCAACGAGAAGCAACTGAAGGGCGTACAAGGCCGCTCCTTCCCCGCCACGTACAGTGGCCATCGGCGCGGTGTTGCTCCCATAGGATAGAACAGCAGGAGAGGGATGCACTGGGGCAACTCTCTCTCCGGGGTATACTAAGGCCGTAGCCGAGGGTCTCTCTACCCTGGTACACTCTTTTAGGCCGTAGCCTTGGGCCTCCTGCCCTTGGGCCTCCTGCCCTAGAGGGTGTAACAATAGCCATCAACACGGTGTTACCTGGGACTGAATCTGGTTCAGTCCCACCCCAATTCTGACGATGGTTGTCCTGCCTGCAAGGTAGTTGACTTCCTCCGGTCACCTGGTGTTGGGGCAGTTGCGGGGAACAGGGGCTCAGGACAGTAGTGTCCCGGTGACCCTCTTGACCTGGGTCACTAGCCCCACCGTTGTGTCCTCCTGGGGTGGTGGTGTGATAGCTGCCCGGTGGTGGGGTGGGGGGTGGCGAGGTGGGAAGTCCGGCGGCGGGCATTTTAGTTTATTTATATTATTTTATACATTTTCTCAAGGGACTTATGGGATTACATACTAAACAATAGAAAAATAAAGTTTAATGTGACAACATGGATTCGAGGAACTGAAGAACTTCTTCGACGAGAGTTGGAAGGATGCACCTGTGAGTGTTCCATTTCTTTTTCTTTCTTGCTCAACTTCCATTCTCTTGGTGGTGTTGGCAGTTCAGTTTCAAAATGTCTGTTTTATTCCTACTAATAGCAGCGAATTTTTCCACATTATGAGAGAGAATTTCGCTATGTACACACTGGATTACTTAAAATGCATCTTAAATATAATTCTCTCTCTCTCTCTCTCTCTCTCTCTCTCTCTCTCTCTCTCTCTCTCCCGGTCATCTTAATAAAATACCGCCCCTCATTATTTCCACAACATCTGAATATAATCTCCTCCTTTTACTTATGTTTCTCTTATTTCTCCTTTAAAACACATTTTCTCCTTCCCTCTCCTATCTCTTCCTCTTTCCTTCCATTGCATTAATCTGTTTGCTTTCCTTCCTTCCTTCGTTTGTCCTATACTTCTTCCTTACTTCTAACCCCCACCCATTTCGTCCTCCTTTCCTTCCTTCCTTCGTACTTATCTGGTTTTGTTATCATTCCTTCACCATTTTTCCCTCTCTCTTTCCTTCTCTTCTTCTACCGGTCCTTTCATAAATTCCTTATTACCTTCTCTCAAAATTACTTGACCACGTTCTTTACCTTCCTTCCTGCTTCTTTTCTTCTTTCGATGAAACTCATTAGTAACTTCATTGGCCAGCTCCATGCTGCCCTTACTATTGTTCGCGTTTTTTTCCCTTCTTGTATTCTTTCTTCCTTGTTCAATTGTGACAGGCACTTCTACCCCTCAGAATTAACCGATTCCGACCAAACTTGGACACAATGACCATCCAATGACCTAGTTGCGTCCGCAAGGTTTTGATTGCTAGGCAACTGCTTGTTGCCTAGCAACGGCCGAAAACCCGCTTTTTTAGTACTTTACACCTACTGAGCTGTAGAAGCATAACTAATGGGCGTAGAAAGCTCTGACTTTTTTAGGAGTAATCTTCAGGCCATTCCCTATCGGAAGTGCGCTATCCATTTTCCCCTCTCTCCTCTAGTTTTCGAGTGGCAACCCTGCGAAGATAGGCCTCAGTGTCCCTAGCAACTGGTACCAATCTGCAATAGTGCCCCCCTAGTTCCCCAGCAGCTCAATGGAATTGAATGAAAGTTTGCATGCATATAGACATTGACAAGTATTACAACATTTCGTATTCCTCTGTGCTACATTTGTCAGGTCAGGGGTCAAAGTTTATCAAATGCAAAAATAGTGAAAATAGCTAAAATCACGACTGAGCTCGCAAGAAATGTTGAGGCTCCGAAGATTATTAAGTCAAGGCCATGATTCTTGGATGGAATGTTGCACTGGAGTACAGTCATACAAAAATGAGATTTAGTGTCGAAACTCACTTCCAGTCTCTGGTAACGCCACCCAGAAGCTGTACCTCTAGTGAGCAATTCTGCTAATTCCATATTCCCTAGCTCCACAGTGGCAGGATGGAACCGAATGAAACTATGCATACTTATAGACGTTAATGAATTCTACCAGAGCGCTTCGTACATGCATAATTTTAGCCAAGTCAGAGGTCAAAGGTCATTAAGTGCAGAAAATATGAAAAGTGCAAAAATTATGACCTTGGTCGCGCGAAATGCTTAGGCTCCGAAGATTATTAAGCCAGGGCCTTGATTCTTGGGTGGAATGTTGCGCTGGAGTACCGCCATTGAGAAATGACCTTCAGTGTCGAAAGTCACTTCCGGTCGCTGACAAAGTTTGGTCCGCTAAGAGCTGGCTATCGTCGCCTACCGGCTTGTGCTTTCTTATCTGTATACCTTACATCCTTCCTTCCTTCCTTCTTTCCTTCTTTCCTCTCGTACATTCCTTAGTGCCTTCCTATCTGCCTCATAATAACACCTTTTTTCTCTCAATTTTAGCTTATTTTTCCTTCTTCCCTTCCTCTCATCATTTCTTCTTTGTTTCCTCTCGGACCCATAGTACCTTCCCTCTTCCTTGTCCATCTGTCAACCTTCCTTCATTTCCCCTTTTTCCTCCTATTCTCTCAGCTTGTAACTTCATGTTTTTCGCTCTTCTGTATTTTTTCCTCTTTCTCTTCTAACAATACTTCTTTTCATCCTTCCTTCTTTCCTAACACCCTTTCTTCCATCCTTACCCCCAACTTTTATTCCACCTCCTCCTCCGCCTCCAACTCCTCCTCCTTTCCTTTCCCCTCCTCCTCCTCCTTCTTCTCCTTTTCCTCTTCCTTCTAATCCTACTACTCCTTCTCCTCCTTCTCCTTCTCCTCCCCCCTTTGACACTTCCCAGGCAGAAAATACTCCCCAGTAACACACATTAGGACGTTATCAAAGCAACCACTTTGATCATAATTGCCGAGTTGCCCCTCTCTGGAATGTATTCATTTTCGTTCCTGAATTTCAGCATTTATCAGTCAATTTACACTAATTATTTTGTTTACTTTTATGCACATATCTTTGTCTTATTAAAAGATTTATTGTTGTTGTTGTCCTATATTTCTCGTTGTTTCATATGTTTTCTTATAGGGTGCACTTATTCATTCGTATTTTTTTTCTTTGGTAATCAATTTTTATAATTATCTCCCTCTCATCTACCCTCTCTGTCTGTCTGTCTCTCTCTCTGTCTGTCTCTCTCTGTCTCTCTCTCTCTGTCTCTCTGTCTGTCTCTCTCTCTCTGTCTCTCTGTCTGTCTGTCTCTCTCTCTCTCTCTAATACTGGGTACGGACAGTGCAGATAACAGCATCATTTTTATTTGGTCTTTGACGAGAGTTCTGGGATAAAGGAAATAATCTTGGCTATTGACAGGTACCAGGAGGCGACATTAGGTGCGGAGAGAGAGAGAGAGAGAGAGAAAAGGAGAGAGAGAGAGAGAGAGAGAGAGAGAGAGAGAGAAAGAAAAGGAGAGAGAGAGAGAGAGAGAGAGAGAGAGAGAGAGAGAGGGAGGGAGGGAGAGAAAGAGATCAGTTTCTTATTCCAACACTCGCCAAACCCCAAATAAATATGAAGCACTTACATGAAACACGGTTGACATCCAGAATTAAAACCTCTTATATATATATATGGATTTTCACAAGATCGATACCACTGGAATTTTCTCGATCATAAACCCATTGTGAGTTCTGAGGACTCCGGAGGTCAGGTCGGTTCAGCGTTCGCCTTCTTGTCCTCCACGTCAGGGGCAGACATCTAAAACAAGGTAATACTGTATGTCCCTTCATGCGTCCTCAAGTGTTTGCACACCGCTGAGATTTCTTCGATTAGCCCATATTATATAGTCTGTCTCATTCACAAACGCAACCAGTACATTACACACATGTACATATATATATACATATATATATATATATATATATATATATATATATATATATATATATATATATATATATATATATATATATATATATATATATATATATATATATATATATATATATATATATATATAACTATCTATCTATATGTATGTATATATATATGTCTATCTATCTATCTATATATCTATATCTATCTATCTATCTATATATATATGTGTGTGTGTGTGTGTGTGTGTGTGTGTGTGTGTCTGTGTGTGTGTGTGTGTGTATGTGTGTCTGTGTGTGTGTGTGTGTGTGTGTGTGTGTGTCTGTGTGCGTGTAAATATATATGTATGTCTATATATACGTATATATATATATATATATATATATATATATATATATATATATATATATATATATATATATATATATATATATATATATATATATATATATATATATATATATATATATATATTTTGTTACGCTGTCCGCCTGTCCGTTCCCACGGGTGCAGCCGTTACAGCTGGGCTAGGGGATTATGCAGTATCCGTGTCATTCGCGGAGTTTAAATTAGCGAGTGTTACAAGTTCTTTTGTTTCTTTCGTTCCTGCCACTGAGGGCAATTTTATTTAATACCATGCTGCGAATGCATTTGATTATTTTGATTGTCTTATGTGAGCTACCAGTATATTTAATGATGTTTTGCTTGCATTAGAAGTACCAATTCATTGTAGAGAGAGAGGGGCACGAATTTAAGTTCCTTATTAATTAATCTGATTCATGCGTTCACGCTTGGCTGCACACGAGCCTAGCATCAGTCCAGTGTCTTCCCAACCAGCTTCAGTATCGTGTGTGTGTGCACACTCTCTCTCTCCCCAGTCATTTTTGTGCCGAGCTGGCGTTTTCATTTAAGTTTATTTTATTCTTTTGTTTGCTGACTGAGGGAAGTAGCTGTTTTATTTGATTTTGTGACCGTGTTGTCTTTGGAGGGCCAGTCTGGCTCACCGTGGTCCTCTCGCTGCCTTTATTAACGTTCCCCAACACACGTACATACACACACACCCCTAACCCCTACCCAGTTCAATCCCATCTCCTTGCACAAGGCTAGTGAGAACTATCGTGAGCTATCAACTGCGTTCCCCCTTGGACACGGGTTAAGTAGAAATTCGTCACCACCGGAAATAAGTGGGAGGTGTTCCTATAGATTGTCTCGGGCGGTATTATTTCCGGTAGTGACGATAGTAAGCTAGATCCATAGGTAGGCTGTTCCGTTTGTTACTATCAAAGTACAGAGGGTTGCGTATTTAAATAATAATTCTTCCGTTGCGCAGTTTTTCTCTAGTTTACGGAGTGTGAGTGCCGGGGTCTGCGTTATTTTCACAACGCAGTGGAGGCCGATCATCTAAAACTACCTTGTTGTCTTTTTGTAATAGCCCCGGGCTGGCGCTACCGTAACAGTGGCGACCTCGCCAGGATATCCTAACAGTGACTTCTCTTGCTAGTATGTCGTTACCTTGGCGTTCTCTGTGCTTTGAGGTGAAGTTGATGAGTGTGAAGTTTCTCAGTCAGCATTAGTAATTTCATTATTCAGTACTGCCACTGAATTGTTGCCATGGAGTCACGC
The DNA here is from genome assembly GCF_032717465.1 of Coenobita brevimanus. Classification (NCBI taxonomy): domain Eukaryota; kingdom Metazoa; phylum Arthropoda; class Malacostraca; order Decapoda; family Coenobitidae; genus Coenobita; species Coenobita brevimanus. The sequence goes on from NC_137031.1 coordinate 26,776,934, forward strand.
GTGTCTACACCAGAAGGCGTACGTGCTGAGTCACCTGTGGATAAGGAAAATATGGAACAACGAGAGGCACATAGCAAAGGTACTCTCCGTGTGAGCCCTGAGTTTAACTATGGTGCCGAGCTGCCTTGTTTTGCTACCCCACCATTACCATCTATGATGCCGCCGAGCCAGTTTAGAGCAGTTCCCCCAGGTATGTCTAGTGCTTTCCCTGGAGTTGTTCATTCCACTCCCATATACCCTGGAGTCTTGTCACCGGAGGCTCAGTTGCAGTTGGAGTTGAAAAAGATGGAGATGGAAATGCAGCGTGCAAGAGAGAAAGAAGAGAGGGAGATGGAAATGCAGCGTGCAAGAGAGAAAGAAGAGAGGGAGATGGAAATGCAGCGTGCAAGAGAGAAAGAAGAGAGGGAGATGCAGCGTGCAAGAGAGAAAGATGAGATGGAGATGGAGATGCAGCGTGAAAAAATGCGATTTGAGCTGGAGAAGACTCGCTTGGAGGTGACTGCTAAAAGGTCTACTTCAGATACCCAAACTTCAGGCCATGCAGAGGATAGGGAGAGTTGGCTCTCAAGGAGTCTGAAATTAGTGCCAGCATTTGATGAGTTGAAGGTGACAGAATGGTTTGTCATGTTTGAAAAGAAGGCTAGGGAGTTTGAGTGGCCCAGGCAGCGCTGGGTGGGCTTGGTATCTAATGTGCTGAAGGGAAAAGCTTTGGAAGCGTATAATAGGATGAGCCCTGAGGATGTAGATGATTATGATGAATTTAAAGCAGCCATTCTTAAGGCATATGAACTTAGACCAGAGGCTTATCGGTTGTTGTTCCGTGGTGCTCGGAAAAGACCTGACACCTATATGGCCTACGCCAGGTATCTGGAGGAGACGTTAGAAGAGTGGTTGCTGAGTGAGAGCGCCACTTCGTATAACGAGGTGCGTGAACTGCTTTTGATGGAACATTTTACCAACATGGCTGACAAAGAAATTGGTGTTAAAATTAGGGAGAAGAGATTTAAGACCTTGAAGGAAGCAGCGACGTGGGCTGATGACCGGGTGTTGGTCTTGCGGAGTATGGGGGTCAAGTATGCTAATTTTCAGCATTCCAGGGAGAGGACTGTGAGTGGTCCGGCCTGGGATAAATCTCCCGTCAATCAGTCCAAGGGAAGTACAGAGGAGAAAAGGAATTCAGGGAGAAAGAGCCCTGTATCCAGTTCGAAGCTACTTTGTTACTTTTGCAAACAGAGCGGGCACATCAAGCCTAACTGCCCTAAGTGGAAGGCCTCCCAAAATGCCAAACCAGTGGCACTAATTGTAGGTTCGAGTCAGGTGAATGAGAGGAGTTGGGAGAGTGGTAACGGTGAGGGAGAAGTCTGTGGAAAGCTGGAGTGCAGCCGGCTGTGCTCGCTGCCAGCTCAGGCTGAAAAAGTTACCCAACATGCTATGCCACCTCCGGAGGAACTGCCTCAGAAATCGTCCCTAGACTGGTGTAAACCTTTTATGTGTCACGGCACAGTGAAAATTCATGGGATCAGTTATCCAGTTACTGTGGTTCGTGATACCAGTGCACAACAGTCTGTGTGCAGAAACGTGACTGGAGGGCCTGTAAACTCAGGGAAGTATGTGCTGTGTAGAGGCATGAACTCAGATGAATACTATGATTATGTTCATGTGGAACTCGATTGCCCCATTGTTCAGGCTGCAGCTCAAGTCGCTGTTGCTGATGTAATGCCAGTAGAGGGGGTTGATTTTCTGCTGGGGAACGACCTGGCTAGGGAGAAAGTATTTCCATCTCTTCCCCCACCAGTTGTTGTGGCAGAGAAGTGTTTTGACGCCCCAGAAATTGGTATTGAAGTTGATGCAGAAGTGGAAGCCATGTTCCCGGTCTGTGCAATTACAAGATCTATGGCACAGGTTGCAGCCTGGGAGAAAGAACTGGCGAAGTCACAGGTTCTTGGGGTCGACTGTGATGAGGCAGGGCCACCAATGGAGGAACCTAGTGAGCAGGGTGTTGCTGTGGTGGGTGAGGAGAGTGGGAATGCGTGCATGGGCGCCACCCCACTTCCCACTCAGGACACTAGAGGTGGTGCTGAGTGTGTCTGTGTGGAGACTGAACCCAGCCCGCCGACTGAATTAGAAGAATTTCAGGATGCTGGGGTCGACTGCGGGGATGCAGGACCACCGTCAAATGCGCCTGAGGAACAGAGTGACACTGTTGAGGGTAGAGGTGATGATGATGTCAGTGTGGAGTTTGACATTCCTTCCCCTGTCGAGTGTACTAGAGGTGGAGCTGAGATTGATCGCCCTTCCCAATCCAGTGTCCCGACCAGTCCCTTATCTCAGTCCTCAGTAGAGCTGGCGGGTGTTGGGCCAGCAGAATTGAGGGTGAAGCAACAGGAGGATGTAACATTAAAGCCCTTGTTTGCTCGAGTAGGGGAAGAAAGAAGTATGGAGTGTGGTAAGGAGGAGTTCCTGATTAAAGACAATGTTTTACATCACCGATGGACGCCCACTGGCGCCACGGTGGATGGAGGAGTGGGTGAGTTAGTGCAGGTGGTGGTGCCTGTGCAGTATAGGGTGTCGTTAATACAGTTAGCACATGAAACCTTTAGCAGGTCACCTGGGAAATAGAAAGACAGTGCAGCGCTTAAGATATAACTTTTGGTGGCCAAGTATGCCGGGACAAGTTGCTGCGTACATCAAGAGCTGTCACACATGTCAGATAGTGGGCAAGCCTAATCAGGTTCTTCCTGTGGCCCCTTTGACTCCCATTCCTGCAGTTGAACCTCCGTTTACCCGGGTAATCATTGATATCGTGGGCCCTTTACCTCCTACTTCTGCTGGAAACAAGTATTTGTTAACCATAATGGATGTTACAACGCGATACCCAGAGGCTATACCAATCAGAAGCATGCAGGCAAAGTCAGTAGTCAAGCAACTTATCCTGTTCTTTACTCATTTTGGCCTGCCCAAGGAGTTGCAGTCAGACCGTGGAGTGAATTTTACATCTAATTTGTTTAAGCAGACAATGACAGAGTTGGGCATCAAGCACATTTTGTCCAGTGCCTACCATCCACAGTCACAAGGTGCCCTGGAAAGGCATCATCAGACCTTAAAGACAATGCTGCGCACCTTCTGCTATGATAGTGGAAAGGATTGGGACCTAGCGGTACCCTTTGTTATGTTTGCAGTGAGAGGGGTACCAACTGAGTCATTAGGGTTTTCACCCAATGAGTTAGTGTTTGGGCACAGAGTTCGTGGTCCTTTGGATGTGGTGCGAGAGGCCTGGAGTAACAACAAATCTGGCAACCAGGAATCCATGCTTGACTATGTCTGCCGCACTCGGGAGAGACTGCATTGCGCTTTAGAGCTTGCCCGTGACCATCTAATCGGGGCTCAAGCGAAAATGAAGGCTCATTACGATAAGGTCAGAAGTCGTGAGTTTAAGCAAGGAGATGAAGTTTTGGCACTGCTGCCCATGCAAGGAAAACCTCTGGTGGCTAGATTCAGTGGTCCTTATATTGTGAAGAAGACAGTTGGGGAACTTGACTATCTAATTGTTACCCCAGACAGGCGGAAGAGTACTCAGTTGTGCCACATTAATATGTTGAAGCCATACTACCGCCCAGTTGAATCTCACTGTGGGATGACTGCTGATGTCTCTCACCTGGGATGTGAAGGATGGGGAAGGGAGGACGTGGCATCAAAGGAACGTGCTGTGGAGGGAGCTGTTGGTGCCGGTGATGTGGGTAGTGGACTAGGGTTACAGCCACAGTCCCTAGAAGGTGACTTTGGAGTGGACGTTGAGGGAACCAGGGATAAGAGCACTCCTGTAGTTCTGGCGGTTGGTAGTGAGTTGGAGGAGCAGGAGGAAGTGCTTAGTCGTGGTGAGATGTTACCAGCTGACCTATGGGAGGGCAATGGTTATGCAGCTTTGGTGGAGAAATTGCGACACCTTGATCCAGTAAAGCGAGAAGAGCTGTGCAACAGATTATGGAAACATCCGAAAGTTTTTGGAGATTCACCGGGATTGACAACTTGGGCTACTCATGACATTGACGTTGAGGATAGTAAGCCTGTAAAATTAGCTCCCTACCGCATCAACCCTATCAGACAGAAAGCTCTCGATAATGAGATCAAGTATATGTTGGACCATGGATTGATCAAGAGGAGTTTCAGTGAGTGGAGTTCACCAGTTACCTTGCAGCCGAAGCCAGATGGGAAGGTTAGGTTGTGTGTGGACTTCCGGAAGGTTAATTCACTGTCTAAGACCGATGCTTATCCTTTACCTCGGGTCGATGACTCCGTGGACAAGGTGGGAAATGCCACTTGTATCACCAAACTTGACTTAGTAAAACGATACTGGCAGGTCCCGCTGACGGAACGGGCTAAACAAGTGGCTAGCTTTGTTGTCAGCGGTGCAGTATATCAGTGCCAGGTGATGCCTTATGGATTGAAGAATGCTCCAGCCACTTTCCAGAGGCTTATGGATAAAGTGGTGGATGGCATACCTGATTGTGTCGTTTACATCGATGATGTCATTGTGTATGACACCAAGTGGGAGGAGCACCTTGATCATGTGGAAATGCTCATTAAGCGGTTGGAGGAAGCTGGCTTAGTAGTCAACTTGGACAAGTGCGAGTTCGTACGTGCTAAGGTCCAGTGATTTGTTGTAGGACATGGGCAAGTGGCTCCGCCTCGGGCTAAGGTGGATGCCATTTCCAACTTTGCAGCACCCCAGTGTCGCCGTGCCCTCCAGCGATTTTTGGGCATGATCGGCTATTACAGAAGATTTATTGGGAATTACTCCACAGTGCTTGCCCCTCTTACTGACTTATTGCGCAAGGATAAGAAGTGGCAGTGGACAGCTGAGTGTGAGCAAGCTTTACTACTGTTAAGTCTCTACTGTGCCACCACTCTATATTGCGTGCACCAGATTTTGACAAATCTTTTGTGCTGGCAGTTGATGCTAGCCGAGTAGGGGTAGGAGCAGTGTTGATGCAGCCGGATGAGGGCCAGGTTGAACATCCCATATCATACTTCTCAAAGAAGTTTAATAGAGCCCGGAAGAACTATTCCGTCATAGAGCAGGAGTTATTAGCGATTATCCTGGCCCTGCAACACTTTGCAGTCTACCTGCCCCCTTTTGGCCCTGTGATCAAGATTTATTCAGACCATCATCCCCTGCAGTTTTTGAACAAGTTTAAATTTAAGAACCAGCGTTTGACCCGCTGGAGTTTGCTTTTGCAAGAGTACAATTTAGAAGTTGGGCATATTAAAGGGATTGATAACGTAATTGCTGATTGTTTATCCAGGGAGGGGTCAGGGTCTTGATTCGAAAATTTTGATCCGGGGCTCAAAATTTTCCCTTGGGGAAGGGCGTGTTACGCTGTCCGCCTGTCCGTTCCCACGGGTGCAGCCGTTACAGCTGGGCTAGGGGATTATGCAGTATCCGTGTCATTCGCGGAGTTTAAATTAGCGAGTGTTACAAGTTCTTTTCTTTCTTTCGTTCCTGCCACTGAGGGCAATTTTATTTAATACCATGCTGAGAATGCATTTGATTATTTTGATTGTCTTATGTGAGCTACCAGTATATTTAATGATGTTTTGCTTGCATTAGAAGTACCAATTCATTGTAGAGAGAGAGGGGCACGAATTTAAGTTCCTTATTAATTAATCTGATTCATGCGTTCACGCTTGGCTGCACACGAGCCTAGCATCAGTCCAGTGTCTTCCCAACCAGCTTCAGTATCGTGTGTGTGTGCACACTCTCTCTCTCCCCAGTCATTTTTGTGCCGAGCTGGCGTTTTCATTTAAGTTTATTTTATTCTTTTGTTTGCTGACTGAGGGAAGTAGCTATTTTATTTGATTTTGTGACCGTGTTGTCTTTGGAGGGCCAGTCTGGCTCACCGTGGTCCTCTCGGTGCCTTTATTAACGTTCCCCAACACACGTACATACACACACACCCCTAACCCCTACACTGTTCAATCCCATCTCCTTGCACAAGGCTAGTGAGAACTATCGTGAGCTATCAACTGCGTTCCCCCTTGGACACGGGTTAAGTAGAAATTCGTCACCACCGGAAATAAGTGGGAGGTGTTCCTATAGACTGTCTCGGGCGGTATTATTTCCGGTAGTGACGATAGTAGGCTAGATCCATAGGTAGGCTGTTCCGTTTGTTACTATCAAAGTACAGAGGGTTGCGTATTTAAATAATAATTCTTCCGTTGCGCAGTTTTTCTCTAGTTTACGGAGTGTGAGTGCTGGGGTCTGCGTTATTTTCACAACGCAGTGGAGGCCGATCATCTAAAACTACCTTGTTGTCTTTTTGTAATAGCCCCGGGCTGGCGCTACCGTAACAATATATATATATATATATATATATATATATATATGTATGTATATATATATATATATATAATGTACATATACTCCCCCAGTATCCCTGCTTGTCGTAAAAGGCGACTAAAAGGGTTGGCGGAGGGTTAATGCCCCTCCCCAGAAAACAACTAACTAAAAAAAACAAACAATTAGCCTCGGACAAGGACTGACCAAACGATGACGACCAAGGACCGGACAAAGAACATGGTTATCGGAACGTGGAATGTAAGGGGAGCGAATGATGAGGTGAAAGAGAGAGAGATTGTCCAGGTGCTTGAGGGTGCGAAAGTGGATGTATGTGGAATAACTGAAACAAAATTGAGAGGAGAAAGTGTGAGAGAATGGGAGTATGGATGGGGTATATGTGCAGGAGTAGGTGAGAATGAGAGGACAAAGGAAGGAGTATGTATAGTTATGAGTAAAAGATGGAAGAAGAGCATAAGACAGTATGGATCAGTTGGGTCAAGGATTGTGTGGGTAAAGTTGAAAGTTGGAATACAAATGTGGGCGATTGTGTGTGTGTACGCGCCAATGCAAGATCGTGCTAGAATAGTGAGAGAAGAGTTCTGGACAAATGTAGAACTGTGCATGGAAAAGGTTGGAAGGAATGAGAGGGTGTTTTTGATCGGTGATATGAATGGTAAAGTTGGGAATGTGAAGGTGGATGGAATAGTTGGTGAGTGGGGTGTGCCTGCTGAGATAGATGAGAATGGGAGTGCATTAGTGGACATTTGTGCTGGGAGGGGGTTGGTGATAGCCAATACCCTCTTCAGGCATAAAATGATCAAAAGGTATACATGGCGAGTGATGAGAAGGGTGGGTGGTGAACTGAATGAAAGGAAGGCAATGATTGATTATGTGTGTGTGGATGAAAGGATGCGAAGATGTGTAATGGATGCAAGAGCTTATAGAGGTTGGGAGAGTGGACTGTACGACCACTACTTGGTGGTGTCCAGAATTAGGATTCAAGTAAGATGGAGGAATAGAACAAGGGAAAGACGAGAGGAAGGAGTAGTTGCAAGGAGAGTGGAAAGGTTACAAGAGGATGAGAAAAAGGCAGAGTATAAGAGATAAGTGGAGGAACGATTGGGCAAATATGAATTGGAGCAGATGGGAGACGTGGAAGATGTGTGTAGGATATTTACAGAAGAAATATGTGCAGCATGTGATGTGGTGTGTGGAAGGAAGAGAAGACGGAGGGGGGTGCAAGGAACAGCGTGGTGGACTGAAGAGGTGAGACAGGCTGTGGCACAAAAGAAGAAAGCATACAATGAATGGATGAGAAATAGGGGCGTGGAAGAAGTTGAGAGGCGGAAGAGAGAGTTATATGTAGAAAGAAAGAGAGAGGTGAAAAGATTAGTAAGAGAGAGTAAGAAGAGAGTGGATGAGGAATTTGGAAAGAATTTGAGTGTAAAGTGGAGGGACTGTAAGAAAATGTTCTGGAAAGAGGTGAAAAGAGTAAGACAGGGTGGAAGTGATGTTAGCAGGGGAGTGAAAGATAAAAATGGTAAATTAATAGTGGAGAAGGGAGAAAAAGTGAGAAGATGGAGAGAACACTTTAAGGAATTGTTGAACATAGAGGATGGAAGTAATGCGAGTCTAAGTGGCTGAGAATGGCTGGGAGAAGGAGGGAGGTGAGAAGACAGGAAGAAATCAGTAGGATAGAAGTTGTGGAAGCAATGAAGAAAGTTAAATCGGGGAAAGGCCCAGGAATTGATGGAGTGTGTGGTGAAATGCTGAAACATGGGGGAGAGATAGTAGTAGAATGGATGTGGAATATGTGCAGATTGGCCTGGGAGGAAGGCTTAGTTCCGGAAGATTGGAAGTCAGGTATAATTATTCCCTTCTACAAAGGAAAAGGGGAAAAAGAAGTGTGTGGTAATCATAGGGGCATTTGTCTTCTTAGTATAATAGGAAAAGTGTATGGTAGGATACTTATTGACAGAGTTAGAGAAAGAACAGAGAAATTAGTTGGAGAAGAACAGGGAGGCTTTAGGAAGGGAAGAGGTTGTGTAGATCAGATATTCATTCTTAGATCTTTAGTGGAAAAGTTTCTAGAGAAGGGAAAGAAGTTGTATGTGGCTTTCATGGATTTGGAGAAAGCATATGACAAGGTGGATAGACAAAGATTGTGGAAAGTGTTATGAATATATGGAATAGATGGGAAGTTGTTGAATGCTGTGAAGAGTATGTACGATGGTGCGAAGGCTGCAGTGCGTGTGGATGGTGACTAAGTGAGTTTTTCTCTTTGAAAGTTGGGTTGAAACAGGGATGTGTCATGTCTCCATGGTTGTTCAATCTGTACATGGATGGGGTAATAAAAGAGGTACAAGGTAGGGTTGTGGATGTTGGAGTGGCCCTGGTGAGACAGGATATTGTTTGGAAACTCCCTGTACTGTTGTTTCCAGATGATACGGTGTTGTTGAGTGAAGACGAAGGGGAGCTGGAAGGCTTGGTGGATGAGTTTGGGAGAGTGTGTAAGAAACGGAATCTACAGGTGAATGTAGGAAAGAGTAAATTGATGGTCTTTGAGAGGGGTGAAGTCAGTGAATGTACAGCGAGGTTGGATGGTGAGGAATTGGAGAATGTGAGTACGTTTAAGTACTTGGGTAGTGTGATGAGTAAGGATGGAAGTTTGGAGGGTGAAGTGCTTGAAAGGGTACAGCAGGGAAGAAAGATTGATGGTTCTTTGAAAGCAGTGATAAAAATCAGGGAAGTGAGCATGGATGTGAAAAAGTTACATCATGACAGTATTGTGATACTAACTCTAACGTATGGAAGTGAAGCTTGGACGTTGTTGGAAGGACACAAGTCAAGAGTGAGAGCAGTATTATTTAAGAGGAGCCTGTGGAGTCACATGGAGAGACAGGCTGACGAATGAGGATATAAAGGAGCGTTGTGGTGTTGATGTGGATGTGATAGGAAGTGTTATGAGGAACACACTGAGGTGGTTTGACCATGTAGAGAGAATGGAGGGTGAAAGACTGGCGAAGAGAGCGTATGTGAGTGAGGTGGAGGGGGGAAGAGGGAAGGGGAGGCCGAGGATGAGATGGAGGGATGGGGTGGAGAGGTATATAAGAGAGGGGGGTGTGAGTTGGGAGCAGGGCAGTGAAATGGCGGGGGACAGGGCGATTGGAGGCGATTTGTTCGTGTTCACCCCAAACGGGATTGAGGCGTCTGGCAATAGATCGATAGATAGATAGATGTATATATATATATGCTATGTATATATATATATATGTATGTATGTATATATATATATAGATAGATAGATAGATAGATATAGATAGATATATAGATGTATATATATATATAGATAGATAGACAGATAGATAGATAGATATAGATAGATAGATAAGATAGATAGATTAGATAGATAGGTTAGATAGATAGATATGTATATATATATATATATATATATATATATATATATATATTTATATATTTATATATTTATATTATATAAATATATATATATATATATATATATATATATATATATATATGTATATATATATATATATATATATATATATATATATATATATATAAATATAACTAAAAAAAACAAACAAGAAACCTCGGACAAGGACTGACCTAACGATGACGACCCAGGACCGGACAAAGGACTTGATAATGGCTACATGGAATGAAAGAGAAGCGAATGATGAGGTGAAAGAGAGAGAGATTGTCCAGGTGCTTGAGGGTGCGAAAGTGGATGTATGTGGAATGACTGAAACTAAATGGAGAGGAGAGAGTGTGAAAGAATGGGAGTATGGATGGGGTATATGTGCAGGAGTAGGTGAGAATGAGAGGGCAAAGGAAGAAGTATGTATAGTTGTGAGTAAAAGATGAAAGAAGAGCATAAGACAGTATGGATCAGTTGGGTCAAGGATTGTGTGGATAAAGTTGAAAGTTGGAATACAAATGTGGGTGATTGTGTGTGTGTATGCGCCAACACAAGATCGTGCTAGAAGAGTGAGAGAAGAGTTCTGGACAAATGTGGAAATGTGCATGGAAAAGTTTGGAAGGAATGAGAGAGTGTTTTTGATCGGTGATATGAATGGTAAAGTAGAGAATGTGAAGGTGGATGGAATAGTTGATGAGTGGGGTGTGCCTGCTGAGGTAGATGAGAATGGGAGTGCGTTAGTGGACATTTGTGTTGGGAGGGGGTTGGTGATAGCCAATACCCTCTTCAGGCATAAAATGATCAAAAGGTATACATGGCGAGTGATGAGAAGGGTGGGTGGTGAACTGAATGAAAGGAAGGCAATGATTGATTATGTGTGTGTGGATGAAAGAATACGGAGATGTGTAATGGATGCAAGAGCTTATAGAGGTTGGGGGAGTGGACTTTCTGACCACTACTTGGTGGTGGCCAGAATTAGGATCCAAGTAAAATGGAGGAATAGAACAAGGGAAAGACGAGAGGAAGAAGTAGTTGCAAGGAGAGTGGAAAGGTTACAAGAGGACGGGAAAAAGGCAGAGTATAAGAGAGAAGTGGAGGAACGATTAGGCAAATATGAATTTCGAGCAGATTGGGGACGTGGAAGGTGTGTGCAGGATATTTAGAGAAGAAATATATGCAGCATGTGATGTGGTGTGTGGGAGGAAGAGAAGACGGAGGGGGGTGCAAGGAACAGCATGGTGGACTGAAGAGGTGAGACAGGCTGTGGCACAAAAGAAGAAAACATACAATGAATGGATGAGAAATAGAGGCGTGTAGAAGTTGAGAGCAGAAAGAGAGAGTTATATGTAGAAAGAAAGATAGAGGTGAAAAGAGTAGTTAGAGAGAGTAAGAAGAGAGTGGATGAGGAATTTGGAAGGAATTTGAGTGTAAAGTGGAGGGACTGTAAGAAAATTTTCTGGAAAGAGGTGAAGAGAGTAAGACAGGGTGGAAGTGAAGTTAGTAGGGGAGTGAAAGATAAAAATGGTAGATTAATAATGGAGAAGGGAGAAAAAGTGAGCAGATGGAGAGAACACTTTAAGGAATTGTTGAACATAAATGATGGAAGTAATGCGAGTATAAGTGGCTGGGGAAAGGCTGGGAGAAGGAGGGAGGTGAGAAGACAGGAAGAAATCAGTAGGATAGAAGTTGTGGAAGCAATGAAGAAAGTTAAATCGGGGAAAGGCCCAGGAATTGATGGAGTGTGTGGTGAAATGCTGAAGCTTGGGGGAGAGATAGTAGTAGCATGGATGTGGAAGATGTACAGATTGGCCTGGGAGGAAGGTAGAGTTCCGGAAGATTGGAAGTCAGGTATAATTATTCCCTTCTACAAAGGAAAAGGGGAAAAAGAAGTGTGTGGTAATCATAGGGGCATTTGTCTTCTTAGTATATTACGAAAAGTGTATCGTAAGATACTTGCTGACAGTGTTAGAGAAAGAACAGAGAAATTAGTTGGAGGAGAACAGGGAGGCTTTAGGAAGGGAAGAGGTTGTGTTGATCAGATATGCATTCTTAGATCTTTAGTGGAAAAGTTTCTAGAGAAGGGAAAGAAGTTGTATGCGGCTTTCATGGATTTGGAGAAAGCTTATGACAGGGTGGATAGACAAGGATTGTGGAAAATATTAAGAATATATGGAGTAGATGGGAAGTTGTTGAATGCTGTGAAGAGTATGTATGATGGTGCTACGGTAGCAGTGCGTGTGAATGGTGAACTAAGTGAATTTTTCTCTTTGAAAGTTGGGTTGAAACAGGGATGTGTCATGTCTCCATGGTTGTTCAATCTGTACAATGATGGGGTAATAAAAGAGGTACAAGGTATGGTAGTGGATGTTGGAGTGGCCCTGGTGATAGAGGATAGTGTTTGGAAACTCCCTGTACTGTTGTTTCCAGATGATACCGTGTTGTTGAATGAAGACGAAGGGGAGCTGCAAGGCTTGGTGGATGAGTTTGGAAGAGTGTGTAAGAAACGGAATCTAAAGGTGAAGGTAGGGAAGAGGAAAGTGATGGTCTTTGAGAGAGGTAAAGTCAGTGAATGTACAGCGAGGTTGGATGGTGAGGAATTGGAAAATGTGAGTACGTTTAAGTACTTGGGTAGTGTGATGAGTAAGGATGGAGGTTTGGAGGGTGAAGTGCTTGAAAGGGTACAGCAGGGAAGAATGGTTGCTGATTCTTTGAAAGCAGTGATAAGAAACAGGGAAGTGAGCATGGAAGTGAGAAAGTTACTACATGACAGTATTGTGATACCAACTACAGTATAACGTATGGAAGCAAAGCTTCGACGTTGTTGGAAGGACACAAGTCAAGAGTGAGAGCAGTGGAAATGAGTTATTTAAGAGGAGCCTGTGGAGTCACATGGAGAGACAGGCTGACGAATGAGGATATAAAGGAGCGTTGTGGTGTTGATGTGGATGTGATAGGAAGCGTTATGAGGAACACACCGAGGTGGTTTGGCCATGTGGAGAGGATGGAGGGTGAGAGACTGACGAAGAGAGTGTATGTAAATGAGGTGAAGGTGGGAAGATGGAGGGGGAGGCCGAGGATGAGATGGAGGGATGGGATGGAATGGTATATGAGAGAGGGGGGTGTGAGGTGGGAGCAGGGCAGTGAAATGGCGGGGGATAGGGCGACTTGGAGGCGATTTGTTTGTGGCCACCCGAAACGGGATTGAGGCGTCTCGCAATAGATAGATAGGTAGATATATATATAGAGAGAGAGATAGATAGATAGATAGATAAATAGATATAGATATATATATATATATAGATATAGATATAGATAAATTATATATATATATATATATATATATATATATATATATATATATATATATATATATATATATATTGATATATATTGATATATATATATATTTATATATATATATTTATAGATAGATAGATATAGTTTTGTAGATAGATAGAGATAAATAGATAGATAGATAGAGATAGATCGATATAGATAGATAGATAGAGGTAGATAGATAGGTAGATAGATAGATGTAGATAGTTAGATATTGATATAGATAGATATATGTAGATATAAGTAAATATAGATAGATATATGTAGATATAAGTAAATATAGATAGATACTGATATAGATAGATATAGATATAGATATAGATAGTTATAGATATAGATAGATAGATAGATAGATATAGATATAGATAGATATAGATAGATATATGTAGATATAGGTAGATATAGATAGATACTGATATAGATAGATATCGATAGATATATAGATAGATAGATATAGATATAGGTAGATATAGATAGTTACTGATATAGATAGATATAGATATAGGTAGATATAAATAGTTAGATAGTTATATATAGAGAGAGATAGAGAGATACTGATATAGATAGATAGTTATAGATATAGATAGTTAGATATAGATATAGATAGATAGATAGATATTGATAGATAGATATAGATAGATAGATAGATAGATATGGATAGATAGATCTATAGATATAGATATAGATAGATAGATAGATATAGATATAGATAGATATATAAATAGATAGATATAGATAGATAGATATAGATATAGATAGATAAATATAGATATAGTTATAGATAGATAGAGATAAATAGATAGATAGATAGGCATAGATAGATAGATAGATATAGATAGATAGATAGATATAGATAGATAGGCATAGATATATAGATAGATATAGATTGATATATATATATATATATATATATATATATATATATATATATATATATATATATATATATATTATATCCATTAGACTCCATCCCCACTTCCCTGACTCGCTCGCCTCGTCATGGCACCAATAATCGTACAATAAGGTTCCTTCCCTTCCGTCAGGAACGGTCAAATAACCGTGAAAAGGCAACATGGCGCGGAGAGAAAGAGAGAGAGAGAGGGTAGACGGATGAGAGTGGTTTGGTACCTTTATACATGCAGAGAGAGAGAGAGAGAGAGAGAGAGAGAGAGAGCGTTTGTGTTCTTACCTAATTGTTCTTACCTAATTGTATCTTTACAGGAATGAGTCAAGCTCGTACTGTCCCGTGTCATAAACCATATTTATTGTACATATCCTTAAATTTGTGAATTGTTTTGGCACACACTATTTCATTCGGTAGTGCATTCCATTGATCAATTGCTCTGTTTGGGAAACTGAATTTCCTTACGTCTTTATCACCTCTCTTCTTATGCAGTTTTTTGCAGTGTCCTCTTGCTGATGTTTCTCCATATGTTAAGTAATCACTTATGTCTATTTTCTCCTTCCCTGATATGCACTTATATATCATTATCATGTCACCTCTTTTCCTTCTCGCCTGTAGTGTTGGTAGATTCAGTTTATTTAGTTTTTCTTCGTAGCTTAGGTCCCTTAAGCTTGGTATCCATCTTGTAGCGGCCCTTTGAACTTTTTCAATCTTGTCTATGTGTTTTTTGAGATGAGGACTCCAAACTACTGATGCATATTCCAGGGTTGGTCTAATGAATGATGTCATTATCCTTCTTAGCATGTCTTCATTTATGTATGTGAATGCTATTCTCATATTTGCAAGCAGCGTATACATGTTCCGTACCTTCTCGCTGATGTGGTCAGCCGGAGATAGTCTGTTATTGATAATCACACCTAGGTCTTTCTCTCTTTCTGATGTGTATAGGGTTTTATTTCCTGAATTATAATCCCAATCAGGTCTTTTTCCACTTTTACCAAACTTGATTACGTGACACTTGTCCACATTGAATTCCATTTGCCATGTACTACTCTAGTCATGAAGTTTATTTAATTCTTCTTGTAGCTCTTTACAAGAGTCTGTGTTAGTAATTCTCCTTTGTATTTTTGCATCATCTGCAAACATATTCAGATAACTCTCATTTCCAGTGTTACTGTTTATATTATTTATATACACTAAAAACATGATTGATGCCAGCGCTGAACCCTGTGGTACTCCACTAGTCACTTCTTTCCATGATGAGTAGTTTCCTCTTAGTACTGTTCTCATTTCTCTTTTTATGAGATAGTCTTGCATCCAACAAAACAGTTTGCCTCGAATTCCTCCTTGATGGTACAGTTTCCATAAAAGTCTTTGGTGTGGTACTGTGTCAAAAGCTTTCTTGAAATCTAAATAGATACTGTCCACCCATCCTTCCCTTTCCTGTATTGTGTTTGTTACTCTGTCATAGTAGCTCAACAGATTAGTAACACATGATTTTCCTTTTCTGAAACCAAACTGTCTTTCTGTTATCATACTGTGTTCCTCTAGATGATTTACCCAAGCTTTTCTTATAAGCTTTTCTAATACCTTGCTTACAACACTGGTCAGTGATACTGGTCGGTAGTTGAGTGGATTTTGTCTATTTCCTTTCTTGAATAAGGGGGCAATATTTGCTTTTTTCCAAATATCAGGTAGTTTACCTTGACTCAAGGATTTCTTGAAAATTAAAAATAATGGTTTACTTAACTCCTTTGCACATTCTCGTAGTACCCAACATGAAATTTCATCAGGACCACTTGCTTTCCCTCTGTCTAATCTACTTAACTCCTCCTGTATTACTTTTTCTGCTATTTGTATATCTGGTAGTATGTGTGGACATGCATGTTCCACATAGTCCCTCTCAATTTTTTTTTCTTCTGTAAAAACTAATTGGAAATTCTTATTTAGTGCTTCACAAATATCTTTCTCTTGTGTATAAGTGATTCCCTCGTCCGTAATGGATTGTATTATATCTTTTGCTTTGGTTTTGCTTCTGATGTAGCTGTAAAACAGCTTTGGTTGATCACTACTTTTATTTATTATATCCTCCTCAAACTGTTTTTGGGCTTCCCTCCTTATTCTTGTATAATCGTTTCTTGCCTGTTTGTAATTATAATACGCCCTTTCACTATTGTGTCTTCTGTATCTATTCCACAACAAACCTCTTCTTTCTTTTGATTTTTTACATTCTGTATTGAACCATTTCTGTATTTTCTTATCTGCTTCTTTGTGCCTTGGGATGTACTTCTGGACTCCTATTTCATAAAATTCACAGAATTTTTTATATACAGCATTTAAATCTTGTCCTCTAAGCTCATTTTCCCAATCAACTTCTAAGAAATACTTCTTTAGGTCTTGATAATTTCCCTTTTTATAGTTTAGGCTCTTTTTGTAACTGTCATTGCTGTTAACTATGTCATATGCTATCCTGAAGTTATAATTTAGTACTGCATGATCGCTTTTGCCGAGTGGAGGGTGATATATTAAACTGTCAATATCATTTTTTTGCCTAGTAAATATTAGATCTAGCACTGAAGGTACATCAAGTCCTCTTTTTCTGGTGGTTTCCCTCACATGTTGCGTTAGGAAAATCTCTTGCACGAGATCCAGGAGCTTTTGGTCCCAACAGCTTTCTTGGCTAATTATATCTAGAGTATTATATCTAGAGTATTCCAATTTATATTTGTATTAAAATCCCCAGTTAGTATAATTCTATCCGATTTCTCTTCCATTTTATGTAGTAATTATCTTAAACTCTGAATTGTACTCTCTGCCAGGTTCTCATATTCATCTCTTTCCCATGTGTTTGATCTGGGTGGCATGTACAAATTGGCTACAATTACTTTCCCTTCAGATGTGTTGATCTCTACTGCAATCAGTTTTACTTGTGATGGTATATCTAGTTTTATTTCATTGACCTTTAGATTTTTCTTAGTTAATATTATAATTCCTCCTCCTTTTTTTAAATTTCTGTCTCTTCTCCATATATTGTATTCCTCTAAGTTTAGTATGTCATTGGATATCCTTGGTGTTAATTTTGTTTCAGTTAGGCATATTATTTGTGGTTCATTTTCTCTGACAATCATTCATCTCTAGTAATTTAGATACCATTCCATTCACATTTGAGTACATCAACTTTATCATCTAGTCTATATACTTGTCATGACATGGTTTTACTACCTTCTTCCTTTTTATTCCATCCTGTTTGTGTACCACTTTCGTACTTGCAATCCTATTACTTTGTAAAAAAAATTTCTTCTCCTCTTCTGATCTTCCCTCATTTTTTGTTTTGCTTCCTCCCTTTTCTCTTTCAGTAATTCCAGTTCCTCTTGTGTTAGGCATCTTTTTATCCATACATTTTTGAACTCCTCTTTTTCCATAAGATTCTTTGCATTTTTTAGTATCTCTTCCACAGTGTTTACACTCTGGAAAGTCACCTTTAGAGGTTTTGTCTTGCTTTTCTCGTATTTCCCTAACCTTTTGTGTTCCTCTATGTCTTTACCACAGATTTCCTCTGATACTTCTTTCAGTAAGCTCATTACATTTGCCATATCTCCTTTTTGTCTCTTGTGATCTTGTTTTTTTACTTCTTCCTCTTCTATACCAGTGATTACTATAGATTTGTTTATATCTACTGAATTCCTCTTGACTAACTTTGGATTGTTTTGGATTTTTCACTTCCTTTTTAATGCTTTTTTTCCTTCACCCTTGTTTCTAAGTCTTTCTTTACTTTCACTCCATTTCAGCATACGTGGTTTTCAACATAATTTTTGTAGCTTTGCACAGCTTCATTCACCTGTGTTATCTTCTCCTCAATATCACTGCTCTGGTCTATAAGACTGCTTTCTACTTGCCTAATTGTCTCTGTGTCATTTTTGAACTCTTTTCCATGACACACTCTCGTGATTGACTACTTTGTACTTGCCATTTCACTTATTTTCTTCCTCTAAGTGTACTCAATTCCACTGTTAGTTCACTGGTGGTTGTGTCTTTCTTTGTTGGCCTCCTTCCTAGTTTTTCTATTTCTTTCCTTTTGCAAGTGCATCTGCTTCTTTATTTCATCAATTTCATTTTTGAAAGCCATTTCTAGTTTGTGTACACGTTCAACCAGTCTATTGTGAGTCTCCACTTCAACCAGTTCTTGGTAGAAATCATCATTTTACTTACCTTTATCCCTTTTTTTTTCCAAATTTGCTTTACTAAAGTATGTATCCATTTTGCAATACTAAAAGTACAGAGTATGTACTTACATTCCCTGTGCTGCTGTAGTCTAAACAAAACCTCAGCTGACTCAGCGCATTCTTTCTGTCTTGGTTCTCTTTTCTGTTTGAACAAGTCTTGTTTAAACTTTTTTTTTTTCTTTTTAATAATGAAAAATCATTTAGTCTAACTCTTGGTATAGAGCTTGACTCATACAAAGATACTAATTTAGGTAATGCCACTGGCCGTGTTGGTTCTGCATGGAGCACCGATGTCGCACGTCTGCCTCTGATTGACTCCCTGTGTGTGTGTGTGTGTGTGTGTGTGTGTGTGTGTGTGACATAATTCTGTGAGAAAGTGAGATAAATGCGTGTGGAAAGCAAGCGTGAAACATGAGGAGGGAGAGAGAGGAGAGAGTGAGAGAGAGAGAGGTGGGGGTGGGCGACTAGGGGACGGAGAGAAAATTACTAATAGGGTTTAAATGGCATGCTTATAATAGGCAGCTGACATACAGTCAGGCAGAGACATAGAGACACCCTACCACAATACAGTTACGCAAGCATTCTGCATTAGGGATAATGGAACTCTTCACTGCCACCACCACAATCCCTGCCCCAACTACCACAGGGAGCCTACACGAGGTGGCTTTGCGCATCGCGGGTGGAACAGCTGCGGCGTCCACCTGAGAGTCAAACCTCTTCCTATTTTCCTGCACCTCGCCGTGGGAAGGACTCATGGATTCGACCCCCCGAGAAGTGCTGCTTAACAAAAGGGGAGGCACCAGATCCTTACACCATGCATGTGCTGAACTTTACTTGTAGGACATAACCATAGGAGCAATTTTTTTTTTTTAATGCGAGGAAGAAGGAACCAGAGGCCATGAGCCCGCAGTAAATAGTTCCCTCCAAGAGAAAAAAACAAAATACAATAGAGAGCCAAATTCAAGATCCGATCATTTTGAGATGCCTGGACACATTGGTGCTTCTGAAAGACTGGAGATCATAGGCAGCAGGAAATATAGACAGAGGGAGACAGTTCCTAGAGTTAACCTGTTGCATAAATGAAAGACTGGGAGTAACGGTTAACTCTTGCATTAGAGAGTTGGACAGAAAAGGGATGAGAGTTTGTTGCCAGATGGGTGCTACACACCTGTCGTAGAGGTGGAGGAATGCAAGCAGACAGTTCAGAGGAGCAGTGACCATAAAGTAGCGATAGAAAAGAGATAAAGATGCAACAGTGTGGCGAAGAGACAGAGTGCTGAAGGGAGTCAGTAAGAGGGAGGAGAGTTAATGAGATGAAAAGTTTTGACTCCACCCTATTGAGAAGAGCTGTATGTGGGGAGCCTCCCCATACATGAGAGTTGTACTCCACACAGGGGGCGGATAAACTCCCTGCATAGAGTCAACAATTGTGCAGGGGTAAAGAAGGAGCAGAGTCAGCTTAGCAATACCCAATCTCTTGGAAGCAGATTTTACAAGAGATGTAATATCATCTTTCCAAGATAAGTCCCGAGTAAATGAAACCCCAAGCATGTTCAAGGATGATGCAGGATTAAGCTGAATATTATTAAACATTAGTGGGTATACTTCTATATTAGATTTTGCTTCTGGGTTGTTAGGTGTAAGAACTGAGTCTTAGATACATTAAAAACAA
>NC_137031.1:26796947-26814447 GCF_032717465.1 Coenobita brevimanus
CTTCGTTCCAGTTACGTATTGCTAAAAATGTAGAGAAAGGTCATAAGAAAACAAAAGGCTGTGTTTCGGCTCTCGCTGGGACACTCTTTTAGGCCGTCAGCCTTGGGCCTCCTGCCCTTGGGCCTCCTGCCCTAGAGGGTGCTAACAATAGCCATCAACACGGTGTTACCTGGGACTGAATCTGGTTCAGTCCCACCCCAATTCTGAAGATGGCTGTCCTGCCTGCAAGGTAGTTGACTTCCTCCGGTCACCTGGTGTTGGGGCAGTTGCGGGGAACAGGGGCTCAGGACAGTAGTGTCCCGGTGACCCTCTTGACCTGGGTCACTAGCCCCACCGTTGTGTCCTCCCTGGGAATTGGTGGTGCTGATAGCTGCCCGGTGGTGGGGTGGGGTGGCGAGGTGGGAAAGTCCGGCGGCGGGCATTTTAGTTTATTTATATTATTTTATACATTTTCTCAAGGGACCTTATGGGATTACATACTAAACAATAGAAAAATAAAGTTTAATGTGACAACATGGAGTTCGGAGGAACTTGAAGAACTTCTTCGACGAAGAGTTGGAAGGATGCACCTGTGAGTGTTCCATTTCTTTTTCTTTCTTGCTCAACTTCCATTCTCTTGGTGGTGTTGGCAGTTCAGTTTCAAAATGTCTGTTTTATTCCTACTAATAGCAGCGAATTTTTCCACATTATGAGAGAGAATTTCGCTATGTACACACTGGATTACTTAAAATGCATCTTAAATATAATTCTCTCTCTCTCTCTCTCTCTCTCTCTCTCTCTCTCTCTCTCTCTCCCGGTCATCTTAATAAAATACCGCCCCTCATTATTTCCACAACATCTGAATATAATCTCCTCCTTTTACTTATGTTTCTCTTATTTCTCCTTTAAAACACATTTTCTCCTTCCCTCTCCTATCTCTTCCTCTTTCCTTCCATTGCATTAATCTGTTTGCTTTCCTTCCTTCCTTCGTTTGTCCTATACTTCTTCCTTACTTCTAACCCCCACCCATTTCGTCCTCCTTTCCTTCCTTCCTTCGTACTTATCTGGTTTTGTTATCATTCCTTCACCATTTTTCCCTCTCTCTTTCCTTCTCTTCTTCTACCGGTCCTTTCATAATTTCCTTATTACCTTCTCTCAAAATTACTTGACCACGTTCTTTACCTTCCTTCCTGCTTCTTTTCTTCTTTCGATGAAACTCATTAGTAACTTCATTGGCCAGCTCCATGCTGCCCTTACTATTGTTCGCGTTTTTTTCCCTTCTTGTATTCTTTCTTCCTTGTTCAATTGTGACAGGCACTTCTACCCCTCAGAATTAACCGATTCCGACCAAACTTGGACACAATGACCATCCAATGACCTAGTTGTGTCCGCAAGGTTTTGATTGCTAGGCAACTGCTTGTTGCCTAGCAACGGCCGAAAACCCGCTTTTTTAGTACTTTACACCTACTGAGCTGTAGAAGCATAACTAATGGGCGTAGAAAGCTCTGACTTTTTTAGGAGTATTCTTCAGGCCATTCCCTATCGGAAGTGCGCTATCCATTTTCCCCTCTCTCCTCTAGTTTTCGAGTGGCAACCCTGCGAAGATAGGCCTCAGTGTCCCTAGCAACTGGTACCAATCTGCAATAGTGCCCCCCTAGTTCCCCAGCAGCTCAATGGAATTGAATGAAAGTTTGCATGCATATAGACATTGACAAGTATTACAACATTTCGTATTCCTCTGTGCTACATTTGTCAGGTCAGGGGTCAAAGTTTATCAAATGCAAAAATGGTGAAAATAGCTAAAATCACGACTGAGCTCGCAAGAAATGTTGAGGCTCCGAAGATTATTAAGTCAAGGCCATGATTCTTGGATGGAATGTTGCACTGGAGTACAGTCATACAAAAATGAGATTTAGTGTCGAAACTCACTTCCAGTCTCTGGTAACGCCACCCAGAAGCTGTACCTCTAGTGAGCAATTCTGCTAATTCCATATTCCCTAGCTCCACAGTGGCAGGATGGAACCGAATGAAACTATGCATACTTATAGACGTTAATGAATTCTACCAGAGCGCTTCGTACATGCATAATTTTAGCCAAGTCAGAGGTCAAAGGTCATTAAGTGCAGAAAATATGAAAAGTGCAAAAATTATGACCTTGGTCGCGCGAAATGCTTAGGCTCCGAAGATTATTAAGCCAGGGCCTTGATTCTTGGGTGGAATGTTGCGCTGGAGTACCGCCATTGAGAAATGACCTTCAGTGTCGAAAGTCACTTCCGGTCGCTGACAAAGTTTGGTCCGCTAAGAGCTGGCTATCGTCGCCTACCGGCTTGTGCTTTCTTATCTGTATACCTTACATCCTTCCTTCCTTCCTTCTTTCCTTCTTTCCTCTCGTACATTCCTTAGTGCCTTCCTATCTGCCTCATAATAACACCTTTTTTCTCTCAATTTTAGCTTATTTTCCTTCTTCCCTTCCTCTCATCATTTTCTTCTTTGTTTCCTCTCGGACCCATAGTACCTTCCCTCTTCCTTGTCCATCTGTCAACCTTCCTTCATTTCCCCTTTTTCCTCCTATTCTCTCAGCTTGTAACTTCATGTTTTTCGCTCTTCTGTATTTTTTCCTCTTTCTCTTCTAACAATACTTCTTTTCATCCTTCCTTCTTTCCTAACACCCTTTCTTCCATCCTTACCCCCAACTTTTATTCCACCTCCTCCTCCGCCTCCAACTCCTCCTCCTTTCCTTTCCCCTCCTCCTCCTCCTCCTTCTCCTTTTCCTCTTCCTTCTAATCCTACTACTCCTTCTCCTCCTTCTCCTTCTCCTCCCCCCTTTGACACTTCCCAGGCAGAAAATACTCCCCAGTAACACACATTAGGACGTTATCAAAGCAACCACTTTGATCATAATTGCCGAGTTGCCCCTCTCTGGAATGTATTCATTTTCGTTCCTGAATTTCAGCATTTATCAGTCAATTTACACTAATTATTTTGTTTACTTTTATGCACATATCTTTGTCTTATTAAAAGATTTATTGTTGTTGTTGTCCTATATTTCTCGTTGTTTCATATGTTTTCTTATAGGGTGCACTTATTCATTCGTATTTTTTTTCCTTGGTAATCAATTTTTATAATTATCTCCCTCTCATCTACCCTTTCTGTCTGTCTCTCTCTCTCTCTGTCTGTCTCTCTCTCTCTGTCTCTCTGTCTGTCTCTCTCTCTCTGTCTCTCTGTCTGTCTGTCTATCTCTCTCTCTCTAATACTGGGTACGGACAGTGCAGATAACAGCATCATTTTTATTTGGTCTTTGACGAGAGTTCTGGGATAAAGGAAATAATCTTGGCTATTGACAGGTACCAGGAGGCGACATTAGGTGCGGAGAGAGAGAGAGAGAGAGAGAGAGAGAGAGAGAGAGAGAGAGAGAGAGAAAGAGAAAGAAAAGGAGAGAGAGAGAGAGAGAGAGGGAGGGAGGGAGAGAAAGAGATCAGTTTCTTATTCGAACACTCGCCAAACCCCAAATAAATATGAAGCACTTACATGAAACACGGTTGACATCCAGAATTAAAACCTCATATATATATATATGGATTTT
Source organism: Coenobita brevimanus (assembly GCF_032717465.1). Lineage (NCBI taxonomy): Eukaryota > Metazoa > Arthropoda > Malacostraca > Decapoda > Coenobitidae > Coenobita > Coenobita brevimanus. The sequence continues at coordinate 26,800,510 of NC_137031.1, forward strand.
CACAAGATCGATACCACTGGAATTTTCTCGATCATAAACCCATTGTGAGTTCTGAGGACTCCGGAGGTCAGGTCGGTTCAGCGTTCGCCTTCTTGTCCTCCACGTCAGGGGCAGACATCTAAAACAAGGTAATACTGTATGTCCCTTCATGCGTCCTCAAGTGTTTGCACACCGCTGAGATTTCTTCGATTAGCCCATATTATATAGTCTGTCTCATTCACAAACGCAACCAGTACATTACACACATGTACATATATATATATATATATATATATATATATATATATATATATATATATATATATATATATATATATATATATATATATATATATACTATCTATCTATATGTATGTATATATATATGTCTATCTATCTATATCTATCTATCTATATCTATCTATCTATATATATATATGTGTGTGTGTGTGTGTGTGTGTGTGTGTGTGTGTCTGTGTGTGTGTGTGTGTGTATGTGTGTCTGTGTGTGTGTGTGTGTGTGTGTGTGTGTCTGTGTGCGTGTAAATATATATGTATGTCTATATATACGTATATATATATATATATATATATATATATATATATATATATATATATATATATATATATATATATATATATATATATATATATATATATATATATATATATATATATTTTGTTACGCTGTCCGCCTGTCCGTTCCCACGGGTGCAGCCGTTACAGCTGGGCTAGGGGATTATGCAGTATCCGTGTCATTCGCGGAGTTTAAATTAGCGAGTGTTACAAGTTCTTTTGTTTCTTTCGTTCCTGCCACTGAGGGCAATTTTATTTAATACCATGCTGCGAATGCATTTGATTATTTTGATTGTCTTATGTGAGCTACCAGTATATTTAATGATGTTTTGCTTGCATTAGAAGTACCAATTCATTGTAGAGAGAGGGGCACGAATTTAAGTTCCTTATTAATTAATCTGATTCATGCGTTCACGCTTGGCTGCACACGAGCCTAGCATCAGTCCAGTGTCTTCCCAACCAGCTTCAGTATCGTGTGTGTGTGCACACTCTCTCTCTCCCCAGTCATTTTTGTGCCGAGCTGGCGTTTTCATTTAAGTTTATTTTATTCTTTTGTTTGCTGACTGAGGGAAGTAGCTGTTTTATTTGATTTTGTGACCGTGTTGTCTTTGGAGGGCCAGTCTGGCTCACCGTGGTCCTCTCGCTGCCTTTATTAACGTTCCCCAACACACGTACATACACACACACCCCTAACCCCTACCCAGTTCAATCCCATCTCCTTGCACAAGGCTAGTGAGAACTATCGTGAGCTATCAACTGCATTCCCCCTTGGACACGGGTTAAGTAGAAATTCGTCACCACCGGAAATAAGTGGGAGGTGTTCCTATAGACTGTCTCGGGCGGTATTATTTCCGGTAGTGACGATAGTAGGCTAGATCCATAGGTAGGCTGTTCCGTTTGTTACTATCAAAGTACAGAGGGTTGCGTATTTAAATAATAATTCTTCCGTTGCGCAGTTTTTCTCTAGTTTACGGAGTGTGAGTGCCGGGGTCTGCGTTATTTTCACAACGCAGTGGAGGCCGATCATCTAAAACTACCTTGTTGTCTTTTTGTAATAGCCCCAGGCTGGCGCTACCGTAACAGTGGCGACCTCGCCAGGATATCCTAACAGTGACTTCTCTTGCTAGTATGTCGTTACCTTGGCGTTCTCTGTGCTTTGAGGTGAAGTTGATGAGTGTGAAGTTTCTCAGTCAGCATTAGTAATTTCATTATTCAGTACTGCCACTGAATTGTTGCCATGGAGTCACGCGTGTCTACACCAGAAGGCGTACGTGCTGAGTCACCTGTGGATAAGGAAAATATGGAACAACGAGAGGCACATAGCAAAGGTACTCTCCGTGTGAGCCCTGAGTTTAACTATGGTGCCGAGCTGCCTTGTTTCGCTACCCCACCATTACCATCTATGATGCCGCCGAGCCAGTTTAGAGCAGTTCCCCCAGGTATGTCTAGTGCTTTCCCTGGAGTTGTTCATTCCACTCCCATATACCCTGGAGTGTTGTCACCGGAGGCTCAGTTGCAGTTGGAGTTGAAAAAGATGGAGATGGAAATGCAGCGTGCAAGAGAGAAAGAAGAGAGGGAGATGGAAATGCAGCGTGCAAGAGAGAAAGAAGAGAGGGAGATGCAGCGTGCAAGAGAGAAAGATGAGATGGAGATGGAGATGCAGCGTGAAAAAATGCGATTTGAGCTGGAGAAGACTCGCTTGGAGGTGACTGCTAAAAGGTCTACTTCAGATACCCAAACTTCAGGCCATGCAGAGGATAGGGAGAGTTGGCTCTCAAGGAGTCTGAAATTAGTGCCAGCATTTGATGAGTTGAAGGTGACAGAATGGTTTGTCATGTTTGAAAAGAAGGCTAGGGAGTTTGAGTGGCCCAGGCAGCGCTGGGTGGGCTTGGTATCTAATGTGCTGAAGGGAAAAGCTTTGGAAGCGTATAATAGGATGAGCCCTGAGGATGTAGATGATTATGATGAATTTAAAGCAGCCATTCTTAAGGCATATGAACTTAGACCAGAGGCTTATCGGTTGTTGTTCCGTGGTGCTCGGAAAAGACCTGACACCTATATGGCCTACGCCAGGTATCTGGAGGAGACGTTAGACGAGTGGTTGCTGAGTGAGAGCGCCACTTCGTATAACGAGGTGCGTGAACTGCTTTTGATGGAACATTTTACCAACATGGCTGACAAAGAAATTGGTGTTAAAATTAGGGAGAAGAGATTTAAGACCTTGAAGGAAGCAGCGACGTGGGCTGATGACCGGGTGTTGGTCTTGCGGAGTATGGGGGTCAAGTATGCTAATTTTCAGCATTCCAGGGAGAGGACTGTGAGTGGTCCGGCCTGGGATAAATCTCCCGTCAATCAGTCCAAGGGAAGTACAGAGGAGAAAAGGAATTCAGGGAGAAAGAGCCCTGTATCCAGTTCGAAGCTACTTTGTTACTTTTGCAAACAGAGCGGGCACATCAAGCCTAACTGCCCTAAGTGGAAGGCCTCCCAAAATGCCAAACCAGTGGCACTAATTGTAGGTTCGAGTCAGGTGAATGAGAGGAGTTGGGAGAGTGGTAACGGTGAGGGAGAAGTCTGTGGAAAGCTGGAGTGCAGCCGGCTGTGCTCGCTGCCAGCTCAGGCTGAAAAAGTTACCCAACATGCTACGCCACCTCCGGAGGAACTGCCTCAGAAATCGTCCCTAGACTGGTGTAAACCTTTTATGTGTCACGGCACAGTGAAAATTCATGGGATCAGTTATCCAGTTACTGTGGTTCGTGATACCAGTGCACAACAGTCTGTGTGCAGAAACGTGACTGGAGGGCCTGTAAACTCAGGGAAGTATGTGCTGTGTAGAGGCATGAACTCAGATGAATACTATGATTATGTTCATGTGGAACTCGATTGCCCCATTGTTCAGGCTGCAGCTCAAGTCGCTGTTGCTGATGTAATGCCAGTAGAGGGTTGATTTTCTGCTGGGGAACGACCTGGCTAGGGAGAAAGTATTTCCATCTCTTCCCCCACCAGTTGTTGTGGCAGAGAAGTGTTTTGACGCCCCAGAAATTGGTATTGAAGTTGATGCAGAAGTGGAAGCCATGTTCCCGGTCTGTGCAATTACAAGATCTATGGCACAGGTTGCAGCCTGGGAGAAAGAACTGGCGAAGTCACAGGTTCTTGGGGTCGACTGTGATGAGGCAGGGCCACCAATGGAGGAACCTAGTGAGCAGGGTGTTGCTGTGGTGGGTGAGGAGAGTGGGAATGCGTGCATGGGCGCCACCCCACTTCCCACTCAGGACACTAGAGGTGGTGCTGAGTGTGTCTGTGTGGAGACTGAACCCAGCCCGCCGACTGAATTAGAAGAATTTCAGGATGCTGGGGTCGACTGCGGGGATGCAGGACCACCGTCAAATGCGCCTGAGGAACAGAGTGACACTGTTGAGGGTAGAGGTGATGATGATGTCAGTGTGGAGTTTGACATTCCTTCCCCTGTCGAGTGTACTAGAGGTGGAGCTGAGATTGATCGCCCTTCCCAATCCAGTGTCCCGACCAGTCCCTTATCTCAGTCCTCAGTAGAGCTGGCGGGTGTTGGGCCAGCAGAATTGAGGGTGAAGCAACAGGAGGATGTAACATTAAAGCCCTTGTTTGCTCGAGTAGGGGAAGAAAGAAGTATGGAGTGTGGTAAGGAGGAGTTCCTGATTAAAGACAATGTTTTACATCACCGATGGACGCCCACTGGCGCCACGGTGGATGGAGGAGTGGGTGAGTTAGTGCAGGTGGTGGTGCCTGTGCAGTATAGGGTGTCGTTAATACAGTTAGCACATGAGGGACCTTTAGCAGGTCACCTGGGAAATAGAAAGACAGTGCAGCGCTTAAGATATAACTTTTGGTGGCCAAGTATGCCGGGACAAGTTGCTGCGTACATCAAGAGCTGTCACACATGTCAGATAGTGGGCAAGCCTAATCAGGTTCTTCCTGTGGCCCCTTTGACTCCCATTCCTGCAGTTGAACCTCCGTTTACCCGGGTAATCATTGATATCGTGGGCCCTTTACCTCCTACTTCTGCTGGAAACAAGTATTTGTTAACCATAATGGATGTTACAACGCGATACCCAGAGGCTATACCAATCAGAAGCATGCAGGCAAAGTCAGTAGTCAAGCAACTTATCCTGTTCTTTACTCATTTTGGCCTGCCCAAGGAGTTGCAGTCAGACCGTGGAGTGAATTTTACATCTAATTTGTTTAAGCAGACAATGACAGAGTTGGGCATCAAGCACATTTTGTCCAGTGCCTACCATCCACAGTCACAAGGTGCCCTGGAAAGGCATCATCAGACCTTAAAGACAATGCTGCGCACCTTCTGCTATGATAGTGGAAAGGATTGGGACCTAGCGGTACCCTTTGTTATGTTTGCAGTGAGAGGGGTACCAACTGAGTCATTAGGGTTTTCACCCAATGAGTTAGTGTTTGGGCACAGAGTTCGTGGTCCTTTGGATGTGGTGCGAGAGGCCTGGAGTAACAACAAATCTGGCAACCAGGAATCCATGCTTGACTATGTCTGCCGCACTCGGGAGAGACTGCATTGCGCTTTAGAGCTTGCCCGTGACCATCTAATCGGGGCTCAAGCGAAAATGAAGGCTCATTACGATAAGGTCAGAAGTCGTGAGTTTAAGCAAGGAGATGAAGTTTTGGCACTGCTGCCCATGCAAGGAAAACCTCTGGTGGCTAGATTCAGTGGTCCTTATATTGTGAAGAAGACAGTTGGGGAACTTGACTATCTAATTGTTACCCCAGACAGGCGGAAGAGTACTCAGTTGTGCCACATTAATATGTTGAAGCCATACTACCGCCCAGTTGAATCTCACTGTGGGATGACTGCTGATGTCTCTCACCTGGGATGTGAAGGATGGGGAAGGGAGGACGTGGCATCAAAGGAACGTGCTGTGGAGGGAGCTGTTGGTACCGGTGATGTGGGTAGTGGACTAGGGTTACAGCCACAGTCCCTAGAAGGTGACTTTGGAGTGGACGTTGAGGGAACCAGGGATAAGAGCACTCCAGTAGTTCTGGCGGTTGGTAGTGAGTTGGAGGAGCAGGAGGAAGTGCTTAGTCGTGGTGAGATGTTACCAGCTGACCTATGGGAGGGCAATGGTTATGCAGCTTTGGTGGAGAAATTGCGACACCTTGATCCAGTAAAGCGAGAAGAGCTGTGCAACAGATTATGGAAACATCCGAAAGTTTTTGGAGATTCACCGGGATTGACAACTTGGGCTACTCATGACATTGACGTTGAGGATAGTAAGCCTGGAAAATTAGCTCCCTACCGCATCAACCCTATCAGACAGAAAGCTCTCGATAATGAGATCAAGTATATGTTGGACCATGGATTGATCAAGAGGAGTTTCAGTGAGTGGAGTTCACCAGTTACCTTGCAGCCGAAGCCAGATGGGAAGGTTAGGTTGTGTGTGGACTTCCGGAAGGTTAATTCACTGTCTAAGACCGATGCTTATCCTTTACCTCGGGTCGATGACTCCGTGGACAAAGGTGGGAAATGCCACTTGTATCACCAAACTTGACTTAGTAAAACGATACTGGCAGGTCCCGCTGACGGAACGGGCTAAACAAGTGGCTAGCTTTGTTGTCAGCGGTGCAGTATATCAGTGCCAGGTGATGCCTTATGGATTGAAGAATGCTCCAGCCACTTTCCAGAGGCTTATGGATAAAGTGGTGGATGGCATACCTGATTGTGTCGTTTACATCGATGATGTCATTGTGTATGACACCAAGTGGGAGGAGCACCTTGATCATGTGGAAATGCTCATTAAGCGGTTGGAGGAAGCTGGCTTAGTAGTCAACTTGGACAAGTGCGAGTTCGTACGTGCTAAGGTCCAGTGATTTGTTGTAGGACATGGGCAAGTGGCTCCGCCTCGGGCTAAGGTGGATGCCATTTCCAACTTTGCAGCACCCCAGTGTCGCCGTGCCCTCCAGCGATTTTTGGGCATGATCGGCTATTACAGAAGATTTATTGGGAATTACTCCACAGTGCTTGCCCCTCTTACTGACTTATTGCGCAAGGATAAGAAGTGGCAGTGGACAGCTGAGTGTGAGCAAGCTTTTACTACTGTTAAGTCTCTACTGTGCCACCACTCTATATTGCGTGCACCAGATTTTGACAAATCTTTTGTGCTGGCAGTTGATGCTAGCCGAGTAGGGGTAGGAGCAGTGTTGATGCAGCCGGATGAGGGCCAGGTTGAACATCCCATATCATACTTCTCAAAGAAGTTTAATAGAGCCCGGAAGAACTATTCCGTCATAGAGCAGGAGTTATTAGCGATTATCCTGGCCCTGCAACACTTTGCAGTCTACCTGCCCCCTTTTGGCCCTGTGATCAAGATTTATTCAGATCATCATCCCCTGCAGTTTTTGAACAAGTTTAAATTTAAGAACCAGCGTTTGACCCGCTGGAGTTTGCTTTTGCAAGAGTACAATTTAGAAGTTGGGCATATTAAAGGGATTGATAACGTAATTGCTGATTGTTTATCCAGGGAGGGGTCAGGGTCTTGATTCGAAAATTTTGATCCGGGGCTCAAAATTTTCCCTTGGAGAAGGGCGTGTTACGCTGTCCGCCTGTCCGTTCCCACGGGTGCAGCCGTTACAGCTGGGCTAGGGGATTATGCAGTATCCGTGTCATTCGCGGAGTTTAAATTAGCGAGTGTTACAAGTTCTTTTCTTTCTTTCGTTCCTGCCACTGAGGGCAATTTTATTTAATACCATGCTGAGAATGCATTTGATTATTTTGATTGTCTTATGTGAGCTACCAGTATATTTAATGATGTTTTGCTTGCATTAGAAGTACCAATTCATTGTAGAGAGAGAGGGGCACGAATTTAAGTTCCTTATTAATTAATCTGATTCATGCGTTCACGCTTGGCTGCACACGAGCCTAGCATCAGTCCAGTGTCTTCCCAACCAGCTTCAGTATCGTGTGTGTGTGCACACTCTCTCTCTCCCCAGTCATTTTTGTGCCGAGCTGGCGTTTTCATTTAAGTTTATTTTATTCTTTTGTTTGCTGACTGAGGGAAGTAGCTATTTTATTTGATTTTGTGACCGTGTTGTCTTTGGAGGGCCAGTCTGGCTCACCGTGGTCCTCTCGGTGCCTTTATTAACGTTCCCCAACACACGTACATACACACACACCCCTAACCCCTACCCAGTTCAATCCCATCTCCTTGCACAAGGCTAGTGAGAACTATCGTGAGCTATCAACTGCGTTCCCCCTTGGACACGGGTTAAGTAGAAATTCGTCACCACCGGAAATAAGTGGGAGGTGTTCCTATAGACTGTCTCGGGCGGTATTATTTCCGGTAGTGACGATGGTAGGCTAGATCCATAGGTAGGCTGTTCCGTTTGTTACTATCAAAGTACAGAGGGTTGCGTATTTAAATAATAATTCTTCTGTTGCGCAGTTTTTCTCTAGTTTACGGAGTGTGAGTGCCGGGGTCTGCGTTATTTTCACAACGCAGTGGAGGCCGATCATCTAAAACTACCTTGTTGTCTTTTTGTAATAGCCCCGGGCTGGCGCTACCGTAACAATATATATATATATATATATATATATATATATATATCTATATATATATATATATATATATATATATATATATAATGTACATATACTCCCCAGTATCCCTGCTTGTCGTAAAAGGCGACTAAAAGGGTTGGCGGAGGGTTAATGCCCCTCCCAGAAAACAACTAACTAAAAAAACAAACAATTAGCCTCGGACAAGGACTGACCAAACGATGACGACCAAGGACCGGACAAAGAACATGGTTATCGGAACGTGGAATGTAAGGGGAGCGAATGATGAGGTGAAAGAGAGAGAGATTGTCCAGGTGCTTGAGGGTGCGAAAGTGGATGTATGTGGAATAACTGAAACAAAATTGAGAGGAGAAAGTGTGAGAGAATGGGAGTATGGATGGGGTATATGTGCAGGAGTAGGTGAGAATGAGAGGACAAAGGAAGGAGTATGTATAGTTATGAGTAAAAGATGGAAGAAGAGCATAAGACAGTATGGATCAGTTGGGTCAAGGATTGTGTGGGTAAAGTTGAAAGTTGGAATACAAATGTGGGCGATTGTGTGTGTGTACGCGCCAATGCAAGATCGTGCTAGAATAGTGAGAGAAGAGTTCTGGACAAATGTAGAACTGTGCATGGAAAAGGTTGGAAGGAATGAGAGGGTGTTTTTGATCGGTGATATGAATGGTAAAGTTGGGAATGTGAAGGTGGATGGAATAGTTGGTGAGTGGGGTGTGCCTGCTGAGATAGATGAGAATGGGAGTGCATTAGTGGACATTTGTGCTGGGAGGGGGTTGGTGATAGCCAATACCCTCTTCAGGCATAAAATGATCAAAAGGTATACATGGCGAGTGATGAGAAGGGTGGGTGGTGAACTGAATGAAAGGAAGGCAATGATTGATTATGTGTGTGTGGATGAAAGGATGCGAAGATGTGTAATGGATGCAAGAGCTTATAGAGGTTGGGAGAGTGGACTGTACGACCACTACTTGGTGGTGTCCAGAATTAGGATTCAAGTAAGAACAAGGGAAAGACGAGAGGAAGGAGTAGTTGCAAGGAGAGTGGAAAGGTTACAAGAGGATGAGAAAAAGGCAGAGTATAAGAGATAAGTGGAGGAACGATTGGGCAAATATGAATTGGAGCAGATGGGAGACGTGGAAGGTGTGTGTAGGATATTTACAGAAGAAATATGTGCAGCATGTGATGTGGTGTGTGGAAGGAAGAGAAGACGGAGGGGGGTGCAAGGAACAGCGTGGTGGACTGAAGAGGTGAGACAGGCTGTGGCACAAAAGAAGAAAGCATACAATGAATGGATGAGAAATAGGGGCGTGGAAGAAGTTGAGAGGCGGAAGAGAGAGTTATATGTAGAAAGAAAGAGAGAGGTGAAAAGATTAGTAAGAGAGAGTAAGAAGAGAGTGGATGAGGAATTTGGAAAGAATTTGAGTGTAAAGTGGAGGGACTGTAAGAAAATGTTCTGGAAAGAGGTGAAAAGAGTAAGACAGGGTGGAAGTGATGTTAGCAGGGGAGTGAAAGATAAAAATGGTAAATTAATAGTGGAGAAGGGAGAAAAAGTGAGAAGATGGAGAGAACACTTTAAGGAATTGTTGAACATAGAGGATGGAAGTAATGCGAGTCTAAGTGGCTGAGAATGGCTGGGAGAAGGAGGGAGGTGAGAAGACAGGAAGAAATCAGTAGGATAGAAGTTGTGGAAGCAATGAAGAAAGTTAAATCGGGGAAAGGCCCAGGAATTGATGGAGTGTGTGGTGAAATGCTGAAACATGGGGGAGAGATAGTAGTAGAATGGATGTGGAATATGTGCAGATTGGCCTGGGAGGAAGGTAGAGTTCCGGAAGATTGGAAGTCAGGTATAATTATTCCCTTCTACAAAGGAAAAGGGGAAAAAGAAGTGTGTGGTAATCATAGGGGCATTTGTCTTCTAAGTATAATAGGAAAAGTGTATGGTAGGATACTTATTGACAGAGTTAGAGAAAGAACAGAGAAATTAGTTGGAGAAGAACAGGGAGGCTTTAGGAAGGGAAGAGGTTGTGTAGATCAGATATTCATTCTTAGATCTTTAGTGGAAAAGTTTCTAGAGAAGGGAAAGAAGTTGTATGTGGCTTTCATGGATTTGGAGAAAGCATATGACAAGGTGGATAGACAAGGATTGTGGAAAGTGTTATGAATATATGGAATAGATGGGAAGTTGTTGAATGCTGTGAAGAGTATGTACGATGGTGCGAAGGCTGCAGTGCGTGTGGATGGTGACTAAGTGAGTTTTTCTCTTTGAAAGTTGGGTTGAAACAGGGATGTGTCATGTCTCCATGGTTGTTCAATCTGTACATGGATGGGGTAATAAAAGAGGTACAAGGTAGGGTTGTGGATGTTGGAGTGGCCCTGGTGAGACAGGATATTGTTTGGAAACTCCCTGTACTGTTGTTTCCAGATGATACGGTGTTGTTGAGTGAAGACGAAGGGGAGCTGGAAGGCTTGGTGGATGAGTTTGGGAGAGTGTGTAAGAAACGGAATCTACAGGTGAATGTAGGAAAGAGTAAATTGATGGTCTTTGAGAGGGGTGAAGTCAGTGAATGTACAGCGAGGTTGGATGGTGAGGAATTGGAGAATGTGAGTACGTTTAAGTACTTGGGTAGTGTGATGAGTAAGGATGGAAGTTTGGAGGGTGAAGTGCTTGAAAGGGTACAGCAGGGAAGAAAGATTGATGGTTCTTTGAAAGCAGTGATAAAAATCAGGGAAGTGAGCATGGATGTGAAAAAGTTACATCATGACAGTATTGTGATACTAACTCTAACGTATGGAAGTGAAGCTTGGACGTTGTTGGAAGGACACAAGTCAAGAGTGAGAGCAGTATTATTTAAGAGGAGCCTGTGGAGTCACATGGAGAGACAGGCTGACGAATGAGGATATAAAGGAGCGTTGTGGTGTTGATGTGGATGTGATAGGAAGTGTTATGAGGAACACACTGAGGTGGTTTGACCATGTAGAGAGAATGGAGGGTGAAAGACTGGCGAAGAGAGCGTATGTGAGTGAGGTGGAGGGGGGAAGAGGGAAGGGGAGGCCGAGGATGAGATGGAGGGATGGGGTGGAGAGGTATATAAGAGAGGGGGGTGTGAGTTGGGAGCAGGGCAGTGAAATGGCGGGGGACAGGGCGATTGGAGGCGATTTGTTCGTGTTCACCCCAAACGGGATTGAGGCGTCTGGCAATAGATCGATAGATAGATAGATGTATATATATATATGCTATGTATATATATATATATATATATGTATGTATATATATATAGATAGATAGATAGATAGATATAGATAGATATATAGATGTATATATATATATATATAGATAGATAGATAGATAGATAGATATATATATAGATAGATAGATATAGATAGATAGATAAGATAGATAGATTAGATAGATAGATATGTATATATATATATATATATATATATATATATATATATATATTTATATATTTATATATTTATATTATATATATATATATATATATATATATATATATATATATATATATATATGTATATATATATATATATATATATATATATATATATATATATATATATATAACTAAAAAAAACAAACAAGAAACCTCGGACAAGGACTGACCTAACGATGACGACCCAGGACCGGACAAAGGACTTGATAATGGCTACATGGAATGAAAGAGAAGCGAATGATGAGGTGAAAGAGAGAGAGATTGTCCAGGTGCTTGAGGGTGGGAAAGTGGATGTATGTGGAATGACTGAAACTAAATGGAGAGGAGAGAGTGTGAAAGAATGGGAGTATGGATGGGGTATATGTGCAGGAGTAGGTGAGAATGAGAGGGCAAAGGAAGAAGTATGTATAGTTGTGAGTAAAAGATGAAAGAAGAGCATAAGACAGTATGGATCAGTTGGGTCAAGGATTGTGTGGATAAAGTTGAAAGTTGGAATACAAATGTGGGTGATTGTGTGTGTGTATGCGCCAACACAAGATCGTGCTAGAAGAGTGAGAGAAGAGTTCTGGACAAATGTGGAAATGTGCATGGAAAAGTTTGGAAGGAATGAGAGAGTGTTTTTGATCGGTGATATGAATGGTAAAGTAGAGAATGTGAAGGTGGATGGAATAGTTGATGAGTGGGGTGTGCCTGCTGAGGTAGATGAGAATGGGAGTGCGTTAGTGGACATTTGTGTTGGGAGGGGGTTGGTGATAGCCAATACCCTCTTCAGGCATAAAATGATCAAAAGGTATACATGGCGAGTGATGAGAAGGGTGGGTGGTGAACTGAATGAAAGGAAGGCAATGATTGATTATGTGTGTGTGGATGAAAGAATATGGAGATGTGTAATGGATGCAAGAGCTTATAGAGGTTGGGGGAGTGGACTTTCTGACCACTACTTGGTGGTGGCCAGAATTAGGATCCAAGTAAAATGGAGGAATAGAACAAGGGAAAGACGAGAGGAAGAAGTAGTTGCAAGGAGAGTGGAAAGGTTACAAGAGGACGGGAAAAAGGCAGAGTATAAGAGAGAAGTGGAGGAACGATTAGGCAAATATGAATTTCGAGCAGATTGGGGACGTGGAAGGTGTGTGCAGGATATTTAGAGAAGAAATATATGCAGCATGTGATGTGGTGTGTGGGAGGAAGAGAAGACGGAGGGGGGTGCAAGGAACAGCATGGTGGACTGAAGAGGTGAGACAGGCTGTGGCACAAAAGAAGAAAGCATACAATGAATGGATGAGAAATAGAGGCGTGTAGAAGTTGAGAGCAAAAAGAGAGAGTTATATGTAGAAAGAAAGATAGAGGTGAAAAGAGTAGTTAGAGAGAGTAAGAAGAGAGTGGATGAGGAATTTGGAAGGAATTTGAGTGTAAAGTGGAGGGACTGTAAGAAAATTTTCTGGAAAGAGGTGAAGAGAGTAAGACAGGGTGGAAGTGAAGTTAGTAGGGGAGTGAAAGATAAAAATGGTAGATTAATAATGGAGAAGGGAGAAAAAGTGAGCAGATGGAGAGAACACTTTAAGGAATTGTTGAACATAAATGATGGAAGTAATGCGAGTATAAGTGGCTGGGGAAAGGCTGGGAGAAGGAGGGAGGTGAGAAGACAGGAAGAAATCAGTAGGATAGAAGTTGTGGAAGCAATGAAGAAAGTTAAATCGGGGAAAGGCCCAGGAATTGATGGAGTGTGTGGTGAAATGCTGAAGCTTGGGGGAGAGATAGTAGTAGCATGGATGTGGAAGATGTACAGATTGGCCTGGGAGGAAGGTAGAGTCCCGAAGGATTTGACGTCAGGTATAATTATTCCCTTGTACAAAGGAAAAGGGGAAAAAGAAGTGTGTGGTAATCATAGGGGCATTTGTCTTCTTAGTATATTACGAAAAGTGTATCGTAAGATACTTGCTGACAGTGTTAGAGAAAGAACAGAGAAATTAGTTGGAGGAGAACAGGGAGGCTTTAGGAAGGGAAGAGGTTGTGTTGATCAGATATGCATTCTTAGATCTTTAGTGGAAAAGTTTCTAGAGAAGGGAAAGAAGTTGTATGCGGCTTTCATGGATTTGGAGAAAGCTTATGACAGGGTGGATAGACAAGGATTGTGGAAAATATTAAGAATATATGGAGTAGATGGGAAGTTGTTGAATGCTGTGAAGAGTATGTATGATGGTGCTACGGTAGCAGTGCGTGTGAATGGTGAACTAAGTGAATTTTTCTCTTTGAAAGTTGGGTTGAAACAGGGATGTGTCATGTCTCCATGGTTGTTCAATCTGTACATGGATGGGGTAATAAAAGAGGTACAAGGTATGGTAGTGGATGTTGGAGTGGCCCTGGT
>NC_137031.1:26816947-26915624 GCF_032717465.1 Coenobita brevimanus
TTATTTAGTTTTTCTTCGTAGCTTAGGTCCCTTAAGCTTGATATCCATCTTGTAGCGGCCCTTTGAACTTTTTCAATCTTGTCTATGTGTTTTTTGAGATGAGGACTCCAAACTACTGATGCATATTCTAGGGTTGGTCTAATGAATGATGTTATTATCCTTCTTAGCATGTCTTCATTTATGTATGTGAATGCTATTCTCATATTTGCAAGCAGCGTATACATGTTCCGTACCTTCTCGCTGATGTGGTCAGCCGGAGATAGTCTGTTATTGATAATCACACCTAGGTCTTTCTCTCTTTCTGATGTGTATAGGGTTTTATTTCCTGAATTATAATCCCAATCAGGTCTTTTTCCACTTTTACCAAACTTGATTACGTGACACTTGTCCACATTGAATTCCATTTGCCATGTACTACTCTAGTCATGAAGTTTATTTAATTCTTCTTGTAGCTCTTTACAAGAGTCTGTGTTAGTAATTCTCCTTTGTATTTTTGCATCATCTGCAAACATATTCAGATAACTCTCATTTCCAGTGTTACTGTTTATATTATTTATATACACTAAAAACATGATTGGTGCCAGCGCTGAACCCTGTGGTACTCCACTAGTCACTTCTTTCCATGATGAGTAGTTTCCTCTTAGTACTGTTCTCATTTCTCTTTTTATGAGATAGTCTTGCATCCAACAAAACAGTTTGCCTCGAATTCCTCCTTGATGGTACAGTTTCCATAAAAGTCTTTGGTGTGGTACTGTGTCAAAAGCTTTCTTGAAATCTAAATAGATACTGTCCACCCATCCTTCCCTTTCCTGTATTGTGTTTGTTACTCTGTCATAGTAGCTCAACAGATTAGTAACACATGATTTTCCTTTTCTGAAACCAAACTGTCTTTCTGTTATCATACTGTGTTCCTCTAGATGATTTACCCAAGCTTTTCTTATAAGCTTTTCTAATACCTTGCTTACAACACTGGTCAGTGATACTGGTCGGTAGTTGAGTGGATTTTGTCTATTTCCTTTCTTGAATAAGGGGGCAATATTTGCTTTTTTCCAAATATCAGGTAGTTTACCTTGACTCAAGGATTTCTTGAAAATTAAAAATAATGGTTTACTTAACTCCTTTGCACATTCTCGTAGTACCCAACATGAAATTTCATCAGGACCACTTGCTTTCCCTCTGTCTAATCTACTTAACTCCTCCTGTATTACTTTTTCTGCTATTTGTATATCTGGTAGTATGTGTGGACATGCATGTTCCACATAGTCCCTCTCAATTTTTTTTTCTTCTGTAAAAACTAATTGGAAATTCTTATTTAGTGCTTCACAAATATCTTTCTCTTGTGTATAAGTGATTCCCTCGTCCGTAATGGATTGTATTATATCTTTTGCTTTGGTTTTGCTTCTGATGTAGCTGTAAAACAGCTTTGGTTGATCACTACTTTTATTTATTATATCCTCCTCAAACTGTTTTTGGGCTTCCCTCCTTATTCTTGTATAATCGTTTCTTGCCTGTTTGTAATTATAATACGCCCTTTCACTATTGTGTCTTCTGTATCTATTCCACAACAAACCTCTTCTTTCTTTTGATTTTTTACATTCTGTATTGAACCATTTCTGTATTTTCTTATCTGCTTCTTTGTGCCTTGGGATGTACTTCTGGACTCCTATTTCATAAAATTCACAGAATTTTTTATATACAGCATTTAAATCTTGTCCTCTAAGCTCATTTTCCCAATCAACTTCTAAGAAATACTTCTTTAGGTCTTGATAATTTCCCTTTTTATAGTTTAGGCTCTTTTTGTAACTGTCATTGCTGTTAACTATGTCATATGCTATCCTGAGGTTATAATTTAGTACTGCATGATCGCTTTTGCCGAGTGGAGGGTGATATATTAAACTGTCAATATCATTTTTTTGCCTAGTAAATATTAGATCTAGCACTGAAGGTACATCAAGTCCTCTTTTTCTGGTGGTTTCCCTCACATGTTGCGTTAGGAAAATCTCTTGCACGAGATCCAGGAGCTTTTGGTCCCAACAGCTTTCTTGGCTAATTATATCTAGAGTATTATATCTAGAGTATTCCAATTTATATTTGTATTAAAATCCCCAGTTAGTATAATTCTATCCGATTTCTCTTCCATTTTATGTAGTAATTATCTTAAACTCTGAATTGTACTCTCTGCCAGGTTCTCATATTCATCTCTTTCCCATGTGTTTGATCTGGGTGGCATGTACAAATTGGCTACAATTACTTTCCCTTCAGATGTGTTGATCTCTACTGCAATCAGTTTTACTTGTGATGGTATATCTAGTTTTATTTCATTGACCTTTAGATTTTTCTTAGTTAATATTATAATTCCTCCTCCTTTTTTTAAATTTCTGTCTCTTCTCCATATATTGTATTCCTCTAAGTTTAGTATGTCATTGGATATCCTTGGTGTTAATTTTGTTTCAGTTAGGCATATTATTTGTGGTTCATTTTCTCTGACAATCATTCATCTCTAGTAATTTAGATACCATTCCATTCACATTTGAGTACATCAACTTTATCATCTAGTCTATATACTTGTCATGACATGGTTTTACTACCTTCTTCCTTTTTATTCCATCCTGTTTGTGTACCACTTTCGTACTTGCAATCCTATTACTTTGTAAAAAGGATTTCTTCTCCTCTTCTGATCTTCCCTCATTTTTTGTTTTGCTTCCTCCCTTTTCTCTTTCAGTAATTCCAGTTCCTCTTGTGTTAGGCATCTTTTTATCCATACATTTTTGAACTCCTCTTTTTCCATAAGATTCTTTGCATTTTTTAGTATCTCTTCCACAGTGTTTACACTCTGGAAAGTCACCTTTAGAGGTTTTGTCTTGCTTTTCTCGTATTTCCCTAACCTTTTGTGTTCCTCTATGTCTTTACCACAGATTTCCTCTGATACTTCTTTCAGTAAGCTCATTACATTTGCCATCTCCTTTTTGTCTCTTGTGATCTTGTTTTTTACTTCTTCCTCTTCTATACCAGTGATTACTATAGATTTGTTTATATCTACTGAATCTCTGACTAACTTTGGATTGTTTTGGATTTTTCACTTCCTTTTTAATGCTTTTTTCCTTCACCCTTGTTTCTAAGTCTTTCTTTACTTTCACCATTTCAGCATACGTGGTTTTCACATAATTTTTGTAGCTTTGCACAGCTTCATTCACCTGTGTTATCTTCTCCTCAATATCACTGCTCTGGTCTATAAGACTGCTTACTTGCCTAATTGTCTCTGTGTCATTTTTGAACTCTTCCATGACACTCTCGTGATTGACTACTGTACTTGCCATTTCACTTATTTTCTTCCTAAGTGTACTCAATTCCACTGTTAGTTCACTGGTGGTTGTGTCTTTCTTGTTGGCCTCCCTTCCTAGTTTTTCTATTTCTTCCTTTTGCAAGTGCATCTGCTTCTTTATTTCATCAATTTCATTTTTGAAAGCCATTTCTAGTTTGTGTACACGTTCAACCAGTCTATTGTGAGTCTCCACTTCAACCAGTTCTTGGTAGAAATCATCATTTTACTTACCTTTATCCCTTTTTTTTCCAAATTTGCTTTACTAAAGTATGTATCCATTTTGCAATACTAAAAGTACAGAGTATGTACTTACATTCCCTGTGCTGCTGTAGTCTAAACAAACCTCAGCTGACTCAGCGCATTCTTTCGTCTTGGTTCTCTTTTCTGTTTGAACAAGTCTTGTTTAAACTTTTTTTTTTCTTTTAATAATGAAAAATCATTTAGTCTAACCTGGTATAGAGCTTGACTCATACAAAGATACTAATTTAGGTAATGCCACTGGCCGTGTTGGTTCGGTATGGAGCACCGATGTCGCACGTCTGCCTCGATTGACTCCCTGTGTGTGTGTGTGTGTGTGTGTGTGTGTGTGTGTGTGTGACATAATTATGTGAGAAAGTGAGATAAATGCGTGGAAAGCAAGCGTGAAACATGAGAGGGAGAGAGAGAGAGAGAGAGTGAGAGAGAGAGGTGGGGGTGGGCGACTAGGGACGGAGAGAAAATTACTAATAGGGTTTAAATGGCATGCTTATAATAGGCAGCCGACATACAGTCAGGCAGAGACATAGAGACACCCTACCACAATACAGTTACTTAGCATTCTGCATTAGGGATAATGGAACTCTTCACTGCCACCACCACAATCCCTGCCCCAACTACCACAGGGAGCCTACACGAGGTGGCTTTGCGCATCATGGGTGGAACAGCTGCGGCGTCCACCTGAGAGTCAAACCTCTTCCTATTTTCCTGCACCTCGCCGTGGGAAGGACCTGGATTCGACCCCGGAGAAGTGCTGCTTAACAAAAGGAGGCACCAGATCCTTACACCAAGCATGTGCTGAACTTTACTTGTAGGACATAACCATAGGAGCAATTTTTTTTTTTTAATGCGAGGAAGAAGGAACCAGAGGCCATGAGCCCGCAGTAACAGTTCCCTCCAAGAGAAAAACAAAATACAATAGAGAGCCAAATTCAAGATCCGATCATTTTGAGATGCCTGGACACATTGCGTTTGAAAGACTGGAGATCATAGGCAGCAGGAAATATAGACAGAGGGAGACAGTTCCAGAGTTAACCTGTTGCATAAATGAAAGACTGGGAGTAACGGTTAACTCTTGCATTAGAGAGTTGGACAGAAAAGGGATGAGAGTTTGCTGCCAGATGGGTGCTACACACCCGTCGTAGAGGTGGAGGAATGCAAGCAGACAGTTCAGAGGAGCAGTGACCATAAAGTAGCGATAGAAAAGAGATAAAGATGCAACAGTGTGGCGAAGAGACAGAGGTTGAAGGGAGTCAGTAAGAGGAGGAGAGTTAATGAGACGAAAAGCCTTTGACTCCACCCTATTGAGAAGAGCTGTATGTGGGGAGCCTCCCCATACATGAGAGTTGTACTCCACACAGGGGCGGATAAAACCCCTGTATAGAGTCAACAATTGTGCAGGGGTAAAGAAGGAGCAGAGTCAGCTTAGCACACCCAATCTCTTGGAAGCAGATTTTACAAGAGATGTAATATCATCTTTCCAAGATAAGTCCCGAGTAAATGAAACCCCAAGCATGTTCAAGGATGATGCAGGATTAAGCTGAATATTATTAAACATTAGTGGGTATACCTATATTAGATTTTGTCGGGTTGTTAGGTGTAAGAACTGAGTCTTAGATACATTAAAAACAACCATATTATTTTTACCCCAGTCAGAGATACGAGCCAAGTCAGACATTAGGTGTGCCATAGCCTCATCCCTTGTTTGTTGAAGTAACTGTTGAGATGGGCGTTGCAGGAACCGAATGGAAAGGTGAAGGGTGGAGTCATCAGCGTATGAGTGGATAGGGTTAGATGTACAGCTTAGAAGATCACTGATGAATAAAAGGAAGAGAGTTGGTGATAGGACAGAGCCCTGAGGAACATCACTGTTGATAGATCTAGGAGAAGAACGATGGCCGTCTACAACAGCGGCCATAGAACGTCCAGAAAGGAAGCTAGCGATGAAGGCACAGATAGAAGGATAGAAACCGTAGGAGGGCAGTTTGGAAATTAAAGATTTATGCCAGACTCGATCGAAAGCCTTTGAGATGTCAAGTGCAATGGCAAAGCTTTCACCAAAGTCCCGAAAGAAGGATGACCAGGAGTCTGAAAGGAAGGTGAGAAGATCGACAGTGGAGCGTCCCTGACGGAGCCCGTACTGACGATCGGAAAGAAGGTTGTGATAGGAAAGATGCCTTAATATTTTTCTATTGAGAATTGACTCAAAAACTTTTGAAATACAGGACGTTAAAGCAATTGGACGATAGTTGGAGGGTTGGGAGTGGTCACCCTTCTTTGGGACTGGCTGAATGAGAGCAAACTTCCAGCAAGAAGGAAAGGTACAAGTTGACATACAAAGGCGAAAGAGTTTCCCTAGGCAGGGTGTAAGCACAGAAGCACAGTTCTTGAGAACAACAGGAGGGACCCCATCAGGCCCATATGCCTTGTTAGTACTGAGGCCAGTGATGGCAGAAAATACATCAGCTGAAGAGATTTTAATGTCAACCATGAGGAAGTCAGAGGGGGGAAGTGATGGAGGAACAGCACCGGAATTGTCTAAGGTGGAATTGGAGGAGAAAGTCTGTGCGAAGAGATCTTCTTTATCAGTAGAAGAAATAGCTACAGATCCATCAGAGTAGAAAAGAGGAGGGAAGGATGATGAGGTAAAGTTGTTAGAAAGATTTTTGGCAAGGTGCCAGAAGGAGCAGGAAGAATTCGAGTTGGAGAATTGAGAGCATTTAGTATGGATGAAATTATTTTTAGTAGAGCGAAGAACAGACTTAGCACGGTTCCGGGCAGAAACGTAAAGATGATGTGATTCAGGGGTGGGTTGGCTCCGGTACCTTTTGTAGGCCCTCTCCTTGTTGCGTACAGCATTAGAACAAACGTGATTAAACCAAGGCTTTCTTACATTAGTCAAAGGATATGAGAAAGGAATGTATGCTTCCATGCCTGAGAGAATAACCTCCGTAATGCGCAAGGCACACTCAGATGGCTCCCGGCCATGGAAACAATAATCATTCCAGGGAAAATCAAAGAAGTACTGCCTGAGGGCCTCCCAGTCCGCGGCTCTAAAATGCCACAGACAACGTTTCCCTGGAGGGTCCACAGGCCGTACCAGAGTGATAGGACAGGTTAAGGTAATAAGGTTGTGATCGGAGGAGCCCAACGGAGAGAAAAGATTAACAGAGTAAGCAGAAGGATTAGTTGTGAGGAAGAGGTCAAGTATGTTGGAGCTCTCTCCAAGGCGATCTGGGATACGGGTAGGGTGCTGTACAAGCTGCTCTAGGTCATTAAGGATAGAAAAGATGTAGGCTTGTTCACCAGGTGGATCAGTGAAAGGATAGGAGAGCCAAAGGTGGTGGTGAACATTGAAATCTCCTAGAATGGAGATTTCAGAGAAAGGAGAAATGGATAGAATGTGTTCCATCGTAGAAGTAAGATAGTTGAAGAATTTATGATAGTAGAATTAGGGGATAAGTAAACAGCACAGATATATTTAGTCAGAGAATGACAGGAAAGCCGAAGCCAGAGTGTAGAGAATTCAGAAGAATCGAGTTCAGGAACACGAGAGCAAGATAAGTCGTTCCGTATATATACACAACAGCCACCTTTGGCTTTGAAATGAGTATAGAGAAAGTAGGAGGATACAGAAAAGGGCTTGCTGTCAGTTGCCTCAGACAGCTGAATCTCAGTTAGAAAAAGAAGGTGAGGTTTAAAGGAGGAGAGGTGGTGCTCAACAGAGCGAAAGTTAGAGGAAAAGCCGCGAATGTTGCAGAAATGAAGAAGAGAGTCAGACAGTGGTTCCAGGCTCCTCGAGTCGTCACCGGGAGAGGGGCGGATGGTGGGGGCATTTATGGTCCCCCCCCTGGGGACTCCGAGGCTTGGTGATGAGACGCCATAATTTTTGACTTTTGGAAAAGGAAGTGTAGTGTGTACTGTGCATGTAGTTTGGTGTAGATAGTTAGAGAAATTTCTACTGGAGAGCATGCTGGCCTACTCTCTGTGTAACTGAGACACTGAAAAAGTTCAGCAAAGGGGGATGGTCAGGAACTAGTCCTGAGGGCTGATGAAACGGGAGCTCCAGCACTCCCTGTCATCAGCTTTCCATCCACCTAGGGAGTACTGCCCTGCTCGACTGGTGCTACAGTCTACTCCTGACTTACTGGTGGACGACGGGTCAGCTCGACCATACAGACCGAGGTGAAGAATCAGCAGCAGCCACATCAACAAAACAACAGCAACAAGAACAACAACAATGATAAATACGGGAACTCCTACCACAACTACAACTGCACCATTGCCATACCTACTACAAACATTATCTAAAAAAAGAAGCGGTGCCAAGGCACAGCAAACCCATCCCCGGCAGTCATTTTAGTGCTGACGGGCAAATACAACAGAATATCTAGTCAAAGATGTCACATATCAAATTTGGAGTAAATCGGGTGAAATTTGACGATTTTATGCCCATTTAAATCTTAGGCCCGAAACACATGACATTGACCCCCCTTACCACTAACTGGGGGATGACCCCCCTGATGTAATGAGGCATGTTATAGGATGCAGATTTGAAAGATACACCTTTAGGTTTTGGTTTCATGTCGATATGACGAATTGGAAAAGAGTTATGGCGAAAAATAAAAATACATTATTTAGGCTTACAGTCTGGGCCTTTGCCCAGTTTGGCCCAAAATTTTATCAGGTGATCAAAACGTAATAGTCCATCATCCCTGTAATTTTAGTCAAAATCGCAACAGTAGTTTTCGCTTAAAGTTGTTAACAGACAGACAGACAAACAAACAGACAAACCGAGTGAAAACAATACCCGTCCCCTAGCCCCTCCGGGGCGGGGATGGGTAACGAGCGAAAACAATACCCGTCCCCGAGACCCTCCGGGTAGGGGACGGGTAATCACACCCACAATTACCACAACCACCACGTTTCTCACCGCCACATCCACTACAAATGCACACCACTTCTGTTAAGATCCTTAAGGCTACTGATCTGGCATCGTTCCATGACCTTTCATGTTTCAAAATGGAGTAGAAATCTGATTACCGCGCGTTCCTCCTTAACTGGAATCCAGTTGCTCAGAACTAGATGATAAAAAAAAAAAAAAAAAAAACTAAGTGTCCATGTAGTGCCAGGAATAAAAGTTGGACCAGTGTTCCACTTCGTGTACTTCACACTTGGGGCATGTCCGTCACTTTCCTCCCTGACGCGTCATACCGTTCCACTTCACAAAAATAAGTCGATTCCGCTAGTTTCTTCCTTGATGCATCATTTCTTCAACTTCGCCTATTTCACACCTAGGTCAAGCCAGCCACTTTCTTTCCTGACGCGTCATACAATTAGTGTTATATATGGTTAATGAAACAAACCAAGCCTGGCTCATCTAAGAAAGATAATCAGTCAAGGGAAAGTGTGAAGTGGCAGAGGGGACATATTAAGCGAACTATTGTCCACTGACAGACCGTCCATTTGCTTCATTGGTAGTTGTCTACTCTGTCCATTAATTTTCCTCCCTAGGTAAAGTCACTCCAAAATCAAGTTACTGAAGACCAGATGATCTGAAAAAAAAAAAAAAAAAAAAAAACTAATCCCATTAAATATAAATATTTACATATTTTAAAATTATGTATTTATTTATTAATGGATTCATTTGTCACATGTGAAGACGGGCCCACAGTCCACCAAATACCTCACAACGATTGTTTCTCACTCTCCTCTGCTGCCTTATATTTCAAAGCTGAACGGGGGTTGGTACGTTTCTCTACCTATTGATTTTTTTAATGAAAAAATGTGATTGATAAACCACAAATACCGCTATCACAAACTAACAAACCTTTTGTAATCCCTCTACAACCACAACTACCACAACTACTACCATTACCACAGTTACTGCAACCACCAGAATCTCTGCTATCTCACACAACTCCAATTACATGGCGTAAATGAACTGTATAAGGCAACGGCAGCTCTCTCTCTCTCTCTCTCTCTCTCTCTCTCTCTCTCTCTCTCTCTCTCTCTCTCTCTCTCTCTCTCTCTCTCTCTCTCTCTCTCATCATTGTACCAGCATAACCAGTCGGGATTACCTGTCTTATTTCTTTGATCCTGACATGAGAGAGAGAGAGAGAGAGAGAATTTTACTCTATCATTACCATGTATAAATGATATTCTGATGAACTGTCACCTACAGACCCCACATATTAACTGAATTATTCCATTCATCTATATCTCCGTCCATCTATCTGTTTGTTTATCAGTCAGTCTAGTTATATAACTGTCTATCTAATGTCATGTCTGTCTAATTGTCTACCTATCTATCTATAAGTGTCCCACCCAACACCCTTAGGCAAGGCCATTTTTTTTCCTTGGAACACGAATTTTTGCACAATGGTAAAACTACTCACGCCAAGTTACAAACATAAGACCTGCGAGGGTTAACCCTCAGAGGGAGAGCAGCCTCCAGTGGCCTCCGCCAAAGCCTTCCTGCGCGACTTCG
This sequence comes from Coenobita brevimanus, assembly GCF_032717465.1. NCBI lineage: Eukaryota > Metazoa > Arthropoda > Malacostraca > Decapoda > Coenobitidae > Coenobita > Coenobita brevimanus. The sequence goes on from NC_137031.1 coordinate 26,827,015, forward strand.
GTTTTCACTGAAAGAACATGTTAGTTTGCCTACTCGTAGATGTTAATGCAGACCATATTTTGGAAAAATTGGAACCACAGAGGACTGTCCTCAAAGGGGAGTGGGCGGCCTCCTAGTATCCTGGCAAAGCCATGAAGCACCTACGTAGATTTTAGCGCAGGAACACGAAATTTTACATAGTTATAGGCGTTTATCATGACCACGTTTTAGGCAGGTTGGGACCCTCTATGGCCACCAACTATGGGTGGGGGTAATGAACTGCCCCCAGGGAAAACAAAGCCATAGATTTTAGTAAGCAAACGAATTTTACTACAGCGGTAGACCTTCATCCAGACCACAGTTTAGAGAGGGTGGAACCTCTTTGGTGAGTCGGTCCTCCGTCTCCCCAGCGAATAATTATTTCTTTTCTTTTACAATACGTAGTGGGAGCGAGGATATCAAAAATGTCCTTTTCTTACTCTTGGCTGCAAACCTTAGTGATCAATTAACGCAAATGTAACGATGGCTGATATATGATGCAATGGGAAGAGTGGCTGCATGGAGTTAATATGAAGAGACCTTCTGGAGTGAAGATGGATGATGAATAAGGCTATGCACTTCCATGTCATTGTTACTGTACATTGATAGAATGATAGTTTGTACAAACTATTACTTCTTCATAGTCACATTTCAGCATATGACACCTCTGCTTGTTAAGATAATAATGCCTTGTTTTCCTTAGGTAATGTTATATGAAATCGTAATCGATTCCAACTTTTGTGTGTGGAATCGTAATCGTAAATGAAGTTATAATCTTCCTAAATACTCGAAATCATAATCGAATCCATAAATGATGGAATAATAGCCTGTCTGCAACCTACCTTCTTACCTACCTGCCTCTTTTCCGTCCTGTATGTCTACCTGCCTGCTCCTGGCTACCTACATACTTACTTACCCACATACTTACATACCTTCCCACCTCTCCAACTTCCTTCCTTCCTAACTACCTACCTATCTACCTAATGACAGACCCACCGACCTGACTTCCTACCTAACTGTCTCTCTGTTTGCCTGTCAGACTGCCTGCTGGAAGAGATGGAGGAATATTTGTTTCATTAATTGCTTGCTTGAATTCGTGAATACCGATGCTACTTTGTGTGTGCAAAATTATACAGCAGTACATACAAATATATAAACATATAAACACACACACACACACACACACACACACACACACACACACACACACACACACATAACAGACACACACACACACACACACACACACACACACACACACACACACACACACACACACACACATATATATATATATATATATATATATATATAAATATATATATATATATATATATATATATATATATATAAAACAGAACGGAGGAAGGAAGGAAAAACAAATGGGTAAAAAAAAATAATCCATACACCAGATTACTGGTGTCCTCCGTTCATAAAATATCTGTAACAGTTAGACTTGAACAGTTGTGGGTTGAAATTTGGAGGAAAACAACTCTGGGGAAGCGAGTTCCAGAGAGATCCAGTTCGGGGAATGAAAGAATTCTGGTAGGCAGAAGTTCTGCAATATGGTTGAGTGACATTCCAGTCATGAGCGCTACCAGATGCCCGTGTAGCACGAGGGAAGGCATGGAGAGGTGGCACCATGGACGCAACTTCGTCTGAGCATTTGCCAAAAAAATATCTGTAGAATAATGCAAGGAAGGCAACATTCCTTCTTACTTGCAGGGGAGGTAGTTTATATGTAATGGCAGGGTTGTTAATGATTCTAACAGCTTTATTCTGAATTTTGTCTAGTTGTCTTAATGCAACCTCTCCACAACCATTCCACAAGGGTGAGCAATATTCAAGCTGAGAGCGCACATGACTCTTATAAATTATAGCTAACTGCTCATCGGCGAAGAAGTTACGGACTCTGTACAATAATCCAAGTTTCTTTGAGGCGGTTTTAGCAAGCGATCTGACATGAGAGGTCCAGCTGAGGTCACTGTTAAGTGAGAACACCAAGAATTTCAATACTTTTGGAGATGGGAATATTAGTAGCACTGAAGGTAATGTACGAATCTGGCAATATCTGTCTATTAGTAAACTGTATATATTTAGTTTTACTAGCATTAAAAGAGACAAGGTTGTTTTGTCCCCATTCACTGATTGTAGATAGATCTTGATTTATGGAGATGGCTGTACTGCTTTGAGAGGTAGAGATATTAGACTTTGTAAATGGATGTCTGAGTGTGTATGAACTATGTAGTGTTGAGTCATCTGCATATGAGTGAATGGGATTGTGAGTGACAGATAAGAGATCATTAATATGAACTAGAAATAGGGTTGGCGCCAGAACTGATCCCTGCGGCACGCCAACATTAATTGAGTGGAAATTCGAATATACATCATCTACTTTTACACTTATTTTCCTGTCACTAAGAGAAGAAGAAATCAAAGGAATAAAAGACGTTAGTCCATAGCAAGGGAGTTTGGACAGCAGGGATCGGTGCCATACTCTGTCGAAAGCTTTAGAGATATCAAGAGCTACTGCATGAGTTTCTCCAAAAAGATCAATTGATTGATGGATGGTGTGAGTTAAGAGATTGAGTATGTCAATGGTGGATCTTTCGTGGCGAAAACCGTATTGTCTATCACTAATTAAGTTGTTCGATGCAAGATGTTTAACAATATGCTTATTAATTAAAGTTTCAAATACCTTACCAAGAGAAGATGTGACAGCTATTGGTCTGTAATTGGAGGGGTCAGACGAACTTCCTTTCTTCGGAACTGGGTGGATATTGGCTTCTTTCCATGAATTTGGGAATAAAGAAGTACGTATGCATAGTCTGAATAATTTAGCTAGAACAGAGGCAAGTTCAGGGGAACACTTTTTCAAAACAATTGGCGGAATTCCATCTGGGCCTGGAGCTTTGTTGGTAGGTAAATTGTCTAGGATGGATTTAACGTATCTGGTCTGTATTTTAAGTGGGGCAGTTTCGGGAGAATCAAGTTTCAGTACTGAGACATTCTGGCTGGTATCATCTATGGTAGAGTTTCTGGCAAAGGTACTGGCAAAGATATCTGCTTTCCCACGTGGGTCATTTGTAATATTGCCGTCTGAAGATTTTAGTTGGGGAATGGAAGATGACTTGTTAAAGTTATTATTGAAAGAATTAAGAGTTGACCAGAATATTCTATTGTCATTAGGGTTGTTAAGTAGTTTTGATGCTTGCTTTTGAAGAAAGTTTAATTTAGATAGATTTAATACAGCTTTTGCATGATTTCTAGCAATTTTAAATGGGAGAGTGATTCAGATGTTTTTGATTTTAAGTAAGAGTTATATGCTAATGACTTTTGGGCTGTTGCTCTGGCACAATTGCCATCGAACCATTTTGGAGAGTTTGATCTTTTAGTGAATTGTTGACTTGGTATGAATACCAGCTAGTATTAAGTCGCAAATGTGGGACTGGGTAGAATTGGGATCACTAGAGAAGAAAGACTGCCATGGAACATCAGCAAGATAATTTCTAAATCCATCCCAGTCTGCCCTGTCAAAGTGCCATCGGGTCACCCTGACAGGTTCAGAATGGGGAGGTGTAGGAGGGTTAACTAATGAGGCTTTGATGAGATTGTGGTCAGAGGATCCAAGTGGTGACAGTACCAGACGCCTTAATCCTACGCGGGGTGGCCACAAACAAATCTCCTCCACGTCGCCCTGTTCCCCGCCATTTCATTGCCCTACTCCCACCTCACCCCCCTCTCTCTCATATACCTCTCCACTCCATCCCTCCTTCTCATTCTCGGCCTCCCCCTCCCTCTACCCCCCTCCACGTCACACACATACACTCTCCTCGTCAGTCTCTCACCCTCCATCCTCTCCACATCGCCAAACCACCTCAGGGTTTTCCTCCTAACGCTTCCTATCACATCCACATCCAAACCACAACGCTCCTTTATATCCTCATTTGTTAGCCTGTCTCTCCATGTGACTCCACAGGCTCCTCTTAAATAACTCATTTCCTCTGCTCTCACTCTTGACTTGTGTCCTTCCAACAACATCTAAGTTTCACTTTCATACGTGTGAGTTGGTATCACAATACTGTCATGTAGTAACTTTTTCACTTCCATGCTCACTTCCCTATTTCTTATCATTGCTTTCAAGGAACCAGCAACCTTTCTTCCTTGTTGTACCCTTTCAAGCACTTCACCCTCCAAACTTCCATCCTTACTCATCACACTCCCCAAGTACTTAAACACACTCACATTTTAAATTTCCTCACCATCCAACCTCACTGTACATTCACTGACTTTACCTCTCTCAAAGACCATCACTTTACTCTTCCCTACATTCACCTTTAGATTCCTTTTCTTACACACTCTCCCAGACTCATCCACCAAGCCCTGCAGCTCCCCTTCGTCTTCACTCAACAACACAGTATCATCTGCAAACAACAGTACAGGGAGTTTCCAAACACTACCCTCTCTCACTAGGGCCACTCCAGCATCCACTGCCCCACCTTGTTTCTCTTTTATTACCCCATCCATGTACAGATTGAACAACCATGGAGACATGACACATCCCTGTTTCAACGCAACCTTCAAAGAGAAAAATTCACTCAGTTCACCATCCACATGCACTGCAGCCTTAGCACCATCAAACTTACTCTTCACAGCATTCAACAACTTCCCATCTACTCCATATATTCTTAATACTTTCCAAAATCCTTGTCTATCCACCCTGTCATATGCTTTCTCCAAATCCATGAAGGCCGCATACAACTTCTTTCCCTTCTCTAGAAACTTTTCCACGAAAGATCTAAGAATGAATATCTGATATACACAACCTCTTCCCTTCATAAAGCCTCTCTGTTCTACTTCAACTAATTCCTTTGTTATTTCCCTATCTCTGTCAGTAAGTATCCTACCATAGAATTTTCCTATTATACTAAGAAGACAAATGCCCCTATGATTACCACACACTTCTTTTTCCCCTTTTCTTTGTACAAGGGAATAATTATACCTGACTTCCAATCATCCGGGACTCTACCTTCCTCCCAGGCCAATCTGCACATCTTCCACATCCATTCTACTACTATCTCTCCCCCATGCTTCAGCATTTCACCACACTCTCCATCAATTGCTGGGGCTTTCGCCAATTTGACTTTCTTCACTGCTTCCACAACTTCTATCCTACTGATTTCTTCCTATCTTCTCACCTCCCTCCTTCTCCCAGCCATTCCCCAGCCACTTATACTCACATTACTTCCATTCTCTATGTTCAAAAATTCCTGAAAATGTTCTCTCCATCTACTCACCTTTTCTCCTTTCTCCACTAGTAATCTACCATTTATATCTTTCACTCCCCTACTAACTTTACTGCCACCCTGTCTTACTGTCTTCACCTCTTTCCAGAACATTTGTTACAGTCCCTCCACTTTACAGTCAAATTCCATCCAAATTCCCTATCCACTCTCTTCTTACTCTCTCTTACTAATCTTTTCTCCTCTCTCTTTCTTTCTACATATAACTCTCTCTTCCACCTCTCAACTTCTTCCACACCCCTATTTCTCATCCATTCATTGTACGCTTTCTTCTTTTGTGCCACAGCCTGTCTCATCTCCTCATTCCACCATGCTGTTCCTTGCACCCTCTTCCGTCTTCTCTTCACCCCACACACCACATCACATGCTGTACATATTCTTCTGTGAACATCTTGCACACACTTTCCACGTCCTCCATCTGCTCCAATTCATATTTGCCCAATCGTTCCTCTACTTCTCTCTTACATTCTGCCTTTTTCTCATCCTCTTGTAGCCTTTCCACTCTCCTTGCAACTACTCCTTCCCCCCGTCCCTCCCTTCTTCTATTTCTCCATCTTACTTGGATCTTGATTCTGGCCACCACCAAGTAGTGGTCAGAAAGTCCACTCCCCCAACCTCTATAAGCTCTTGCATCCATTACACAACTTCGCATCCTCTCATCCACACACACATAATCAATCATTGCCTTCCTTTCATTCAGTTCACCACCCACCCTTCTAATCACTCGCCATGTGTACATGTGGATCATTTTGTGCCTGAAGAGGGTATTGGCTATCTCCAACCCCCTCCCGGCACAAATGTCCACTAACTCAGTGCCATTCTCATCTATCTCAGCAGGCACACCCCACTCACCAACCATTCCATCCACCATCACATTCCTTACTTTACCATTCATATCACCAATCAAAAACATTCTCTCATTCCTTCCAAACTTTTCCTAGCACACCTCCACATTCGTCCAGAACTCTTCTCTCACTCTGCATGCACGATCTTGCGTTGGCGCATACACACACAATCGCCCACATTTGTATTCCAACTTTCAATCTTACTTACACAATCCTTGAGCCAACTGATCCGTACTCTTTTATGTTCTTCTTGCATCTTTTACTCACAACAATACATACTCCTTCCGATGCCCTCACATTCTCACCTACTCCTGCACATATACCCCATCCATACTCTCATTCTCTCACACTCTCTCCTCTCCATTTAGTTTCAGTTACTCCACATACATCCACTTTTGCACCCTCAAGCACCTGGACAATCTCTCTTTCACCTCATCATTCGCCCCACTTACATATATATATATATATATATATATATATATATATATATATATATATATATATATATATATATATATATATATATATCCCCTCTCTTGCTTCCGGCTAAAGTGTGTGTGCTTGTGTGTGTGTGTGTGTGTGTGTGTGTCGGTCATGCTTCCAGCACATGATCAGAGGTGTTTGGCATTCTTGATTATTCTGGACTAGGGGATGTGTAATTGTCTCTTCATGGAGAACTTCAGACATACAGTAACTACCTGTTTTACATATTGTTACCTATAGCTATACAGTATAGCTACATACCGTGGTTACATATAGCAATGTTGCATAATATATTATGCCTTCAGTAGCAGGTATTCGTGGTGGTGGTATTTTTCCTGGTGGTGCTGGTTTCTCGTGGTGATGCTGAATTTTCGTGGTGGTTGTGAAATTCTATCGTAGTGATTTTGGTTGTGGTAATAATGACGATGCTCCTTTTTCCTTCTGTCTCCTCAAAATCTTTCGTCCATATTGCTGTCTTCCTCTTCTCTTTGTTTTCTCTGTCCTTAACATGGTTTATTATTATTATGTGGTAGGTGGGGGTGCTCGCTGTCCACTCACTCGATGTAGTGCTGCTCTCGGGTGTCTGCCCTTTCCTCTCACTCATCCTCCTTTCCTTCCATCCTCTTCTGTCATTTTTTCTTTCATTCTTTCCTCGTCCTTCTGCCTACGGGTGAGTTTACACTACCTCTTCTGTCTGTCTTTCTTTCATTCTTTCCTCTTCATTCTGCCTGTGGATGACCCTACACTGAGTGAGATGCCAGATCGTTTCCTGTACACCAGGAAACCATTTTCCACTCTGGGTGGTAACCATATAACCAGTTTTTGGCGCCTGATGGTTTAGTGGGTAATTACGGCGCTCCAATCGGATTCAGCCGGTGAAGGTTTATATCCAAGGGATGGTTGGGGTTTATTGCTTACGTAATGCCACTCAGGGATGAGTGAGGAGCCCCAGTCTCCTACGCTTCTCATGGGACATTGTAGATTGGATAACGAATTATTATTATTATTATTATTACCTTACCTTACCTTACCATAGTGCCAGTCAAGTGACGTTGGCGACCATGGAGCGCCATTCTTCCCTCCCATGCGCCACTCTCACACTATCCGCCATGCTCCATCTTCCTTCAATGTCATCTAGGAGACTGTACATGTACTTAAGTCTTTGTTTGCCTCTTGCCCTCGTACCCTCCACTCTTTCCAACACACAGTCACTCTCAAAGCCTTTGTCCCGTATGACATGGCCTAAGAGTTTCAGCTGTCTTCTTCTGATACACTTCAGTAAACTTCTCTCAGTACCCGCTCTTCTTAATACATGCTCGTTTGTGACCCGATCTGTCCAAGGAATTCTTAACATTCTTCTTATAAATCACATTTCCACAGCTTCTATATTCTTTTTCATCTTTTGGGTTATCGTCCATGTTTCGCATCCATAAAGCAATGTTGACCACACGAACATTTTAACATCCTCATTCTTATCTCCAAACTCATACTCATGCTAGTTAAAAGCCCGTTTAATTTCCTGAAGGCAGCTTTTGCACTTGCTATTCTCCTTCATATCTCTTTATCGCATTTCGAATCCTCTGAGATCAGTGTTCCCAGATATTTAAAAGTGTCTGTCTGCTTTACTTGTCTTCCCTGCACATTTATGCCCACTCTCAACCGCTCTCTTCTCTTGGTTACTCCCACTGTCTCCGTCTTCTTTTGATTAACCTTCAGGCCTCTCCTGAGACATGCTTCATGCAGTGCATCTACCAACCTCTGCAACTTTTATTCCAAATCAGCCACCAAAATTGTCATCTGCATATCTTATATTCTTCATATTCCGTCCCCCAGTACTTATTCCAGCCAGTTCTTCCAGATCTGACATACACTTTTGTCCATACACGGAAAATAAATCTGGAGACAGGACACATCCCTGCCTCACTCCTCTCCGTATGTCAACCCAATCTGTCTTCTGGTCTTCTATTCTTATTGATGCCTTTTGATCCCAATAAAGATTAGTAATTAATCTGATGTCTTTTCCATCCACACCAATTTCTTGTAACATATTTATCATTTCTTCATGCCGCACTGTATCAAAAGCTTTTTCAAAATCGATGAAGCACAAATAACATCCTTTTGCATTTCTATCGCTCTTTCTAGTATCATTCTCAATTAGAAAATGGCATTTATTGTTCCTTTTCCTTTTCTAAACCCATACTGTTCTTCAGACACATAACTGTCAACCTTTCTATGTATTCTATTTCTTATCACTCTTAAAATGATCTTACCTATCTGGCTCATTATACTTATTGTCCTATGTTGTTCACACGCTATTGTTCCTTCTTTCTTAGGTATAGCTATAAACACTGATTCCCTCATCATTTCTGGAATGTAACCCGTATTATAGATGCGGTTGGCCATATAGGTTATCTTTTTCTTGATGTAATCCCCACCTGCCTCCACCATTTCAACTGAAACTTGATCTTCTCCAACAGATTTTCCTTGTCTCATACCTTTGATTGCTTCTTCTATTTCCTCTTGTAAGATGGATGGTCCTTCCAATTCTCCCACGATCTCAGGTCTCTCACCTCTTCCATCGTCATACAATTCCCATCTTTCCAAAACCTCTGATATTTCCATCAATACATTTCCTTGTTTATCTCTTATTGTTGAGCTTCTTGTTGAGTTCCTCTTATCAGTGATCTCTTTCAATTTCCCATACATCCTACGTTGCAGGTGCATCAGGTCAAGTTGCTCCATTTCTTGGCACTTTTGATTCCACCATTCCTCCTTTCTCTCACTATCCAATTCTTCATATCTCCATTGATTCCCTTTACCGCATCTTCTCTCTTCCATCAGAGTCAGGATTTTCTCCGTCATCCACCTCTGCTTTGCTCTCCTTCTATCCTCATATTATTATTATTATTATTATTATTATTATTATTATTATTATTATTATTAATAGTAGTAGTAGTAGTAGTAGTAGAAGTAGAAGTAGTGGTAGTAGTAATAGTATCGTTATTGTTATGATCATGAGATTCAAAGATATCACTAAACGAGAGAGAGAGAGAGAGAGAGAGAGAGAAGTTAGGGAAGCAGGGAGGGAGGGAGATGCTTTAAACAGGGATGGATCTTTGGGGAAATAAAACAGTCTGGTAATGTGATCTGGAAGTAGGCACTATCTTAACATGGGAGCATTTTATACACTGGCTGTGTTTTGGAGATCCTCTTTATTGTTGTTATATCATTACGGAAAAGGGTATTATGTTTACTGGACTTGTGTGTGTGTGTGTGTGTGTGTGTGTGTGTGTGTGTGTGTGTGTGTGTTTAAACATTATAATTCAAACACTTTTATCTAGTTTCACCAAACATGGTGGAAGGTTAAGAGCTCAGCTGAAAGGTTGACCTGTTATTTTTTATAGCAATACTTCAAGTCACGGGCCTACTGTATGTCAACCCTCGCAAAATCAACTTAACACTTTTTATCCGATTCTGGCCGGACTTGGTGCAATGGTTCAGGTTACGGCAAGAACGAAGTGAGTCAAATTTGACAACAATCAGTCACAGGTCAAGGTCACAGGGCAGGGTCAAATTTCAACCCGAGTGTCTGTATGCCAATGAAATAACAAAGGCGTTTTTAGTTTCTGTGAGCAGTAGGTCGAAGGACAATCTCACATGGCAAGGCCAGCAAGTGTTTTATCTAATCTGGACACAACTTTGTTATATTTTTATGGTATGGTGAGAAAAAAAAGATAAATTCTGAATGCAGTGAATTAAATGTTAAGATCATTGGGATAAATCAAAGTCATGGTAACATGGCGAAGTCAAGCGAAACAGTTTCGAGCTGCTTTAGAGCAAACTCTGTGGGAAGGTTGAGTGTAAATAAAGAAGGAAGGAATCAGAATTTCACAACAATGAGTGAAGGTCAAGGTCACAGGGAAAGTCAGATGCTAAGCCTCTAGTCCAATTGATGGGCTCCCATTCTTGTTATTAATACATTCATTTTTATTATTATTATTATTATTATTATTATTATTATTATTAAGCTTCGCAATATAAATGCCTAAGCTTTTTTTTTTTTTTTTCCGTTAATATTATCCTTAGCACTTTTTTTTTTCTTTGATCTTGATGATATTACACATAAAGGTACCCTAGGGTACCTCAAGTCCTTGTACCAAGTATGAAATTATGACGACCTATTTTTGAAGCTCATATACTAATTTTCATTCTAAAATTTGCATGTTTGAAACTGAAATATCTCAGGAACTAATTGAGATACAGCTGTCTGGTTGAAAATCCTAGGATAAATATCGTTGCTGAATAATTTTGGCTTAATATTTTGCCATTTGGCCTAGTGGAAAATAACGATTTTTATCTGCACAGCTTTTCTCTCTGCAACACATTTTAGAGAAAACACAAAAGTTTTAAAGCTGTGACTTTCCAGATATATAGCTGTGGTCCCTCTTATAGTCTGAAGGTAATATGGTTACAGATGACCTTTCAGTTAGCCACTTATTGAGACAAACGTAAAATTTGAGACGCTGAGTTCATTACCGGGCTAAGCGCCAAAATGGCTGCCAAGCACCTACACGCACCAACAAGTAGCTAAACCATCCCTCTATAAGTTAGAAGTAGAAAAGTGCTGAGAAACAACCTACAAAGGGGTCAAAATCCTGGTTAAGTAGACATGTGTGTTGCGCCGTCGCGCCACTCAGCAAAAAAAACATTCTGGTTCCGCACTAGTGCTCAAGATGGGCAACTGGGTCCAGAATTCTGTCAGCTGTATGGTCGCTTTTCCTATGAGTTCAGCCTTACCTATGTTCCTCATGTCGACTCCCCGTGGTGCTGAAGCGAATGTGAGAGCATTACCAGGCTATATCCCAGCCCCTTTCCTTACCCCCTTTGAAGGTGGCCAATCAGATAGTCGGGTTGCACTGCAGCTAGCCAATAAGCTGACACCTGACAACTCCCACCAGCGGCTGTAGTGCATAGTAACTTGATGTTTGTGAAGTGGTTCGTGTTTGTTGGTGGTTAAAAACTCAGAGAAAAACATGCACAAAGTTTTCGACTTTTCAGCTGCTATTATTGTGAAAATAATAATACTTATGTCATAGAACTTTGATTTTATTCCACAGTATGACACTCCTGGGACATTATGCTAATATATTATTGACATCTTATGATGTATTTCTGTAGTTATTAGTAGGATAAAAATATTTCCTTGGCCGATCGGTCCAGCAGTGGGGGGCAAAATTATACTTCTTCACACGATATCATCATGATTAATGACAGATAGAGCAAAACAGAGGTTATTGCAATAAAGAAAGTACCATAAGCTACATTAAAAAATAACCACACATCAAAATAACACAAGCGATTACCGAGATATCAAAGTTTTGAAGTCGCCAGACTTTAAACGCATTTTCTGGCGTTTTGTACTTTTGGCGCTTAGCCCGGTAATGAACTCAGCACCTCATTTACACATGCATTCTTCAACACCTTTTCCTTCAGATGTTACTGATGTTACATAAAAAGCTACTCTAGGGCCTTGAGATCTTGTTTATATTAAACATACCTTGTCTACCATACGGTGAAGTTTCCTAACTGTGGCTACAGAACTTGGACAGGTAACTAGGTATGATTATCGCACCTACTGCTACTGTTAGTAGTGGTAGTAGCATCATTTTCACCATCATTACTGTAAGTTATACTATAATACTCGTTCAAGGATGGCCCGACCGGGGGGGGAGGGGGGGGAGGAGCCACCCCCAAGTTTGTTTCTGAGTTGGTCAAAAAATTACTGATTTGGTCAAAAATGGAGAGTAGACCTTTTTTTTTTTTTTTTTTTTTTTTTTTTTTTTTTTACATAAAAGAAGAGGTCTCCGTGAGGAAAAAATTATTTTTTACCTAAGTTTTTCTTTTTAGCAGCCACGATAGAGAAGCTGGTACTGTTTCCAGTGTGTGTGTGTGTGTGTGTGTGTGTGTGTGTGTGCAATAACTTCACAACCGTTCAAGATATCATCACAAAATTTTTCAGGTATGTTGTAGGGAAAAAAAAGGGATAACGAGTTCTACATTGGTGAAAGTAGGTCAAGGTCTGTGTGTTTGTTACCACGAAAACTTTGCAACCGCTCAAGATATCATCATAAAATTTTATAAGTGTGTAGTGGGGGTGAAAATCTAAGAGTTTTGTTTTTAATTTGTCTATATGTCTGTTTGTTAGCACGATAATTTCGCAACCCCTCAAGATATCATCACAAAATTTTGCTAGTGTGTAGTAGGGATGAAAATTTACGAGTTCGAAATTGATGAAAGTAGGCCAAGGTCAAGGCCATATTCCGAGCCGCGCTAGGTATGTATCAGCTCACGGCAGGTGTGATTTCTCCCTAGGGAGGGCCTCTACTTATTTACTGCCTAGTTTCCCTCCTGTCAGGAGAATAATCTATGTTAAAATCAAGTACCATATTAATCAATTGCCTTGACCTGGACCCCGGTCACCTATGGAACAATGACATGGGTGGGGGGGTCGGGGCAAACCTGTACTGTATGCATTCGTGCTTCTGGTCCGGTTATAAATAATTCCAAATGTCATGATCGGGTCAATTAGTTTAATCAGACTGCTAATTAATTTACGTGGTGTTTTTATTCTTGTCAGCAATAATTCAGGCCTGGGTCAAAGTTCAGGTGGCTTTAATGCATGCTATAACACAGACATCAGAAATCCTGAAGGTAATCTCTATTTATTAATTGCACGTTATCTATTCAAACATATGTAAATAGACAACACACTATTTTAATCTCCAAGCTAAGATAGACAATGATTCTCGGAAAGCATGGTTATTCTTTATACTGTAGGAATGTATATGCGATTGGCTGAATAGAAAAAATGGCTCCTATATATATAGCAACATTATTTCTAACGTAGTAGTAGGTACTATTTCACTGGTCTTAAAACCCCACAAAAATATTTAATCGAGGCTGGGCAACGCTAGACCACTATGGTGACATACCTCTGAAACAGGGTCTGGAGAAGTGTATGATCAGACAATTTGACAGGAAGGCAGGAAGGAGGATAAGATAGGAGAGAGAGAGAGAGAGAGAGAGAGAGAGAGAGAGAGAGAGAGAGAGAGAGAGAAAGAGAGAGAGAGAGAGAGTTTGGGGGGAGCCAAACAACTATGGGTTTTACATCCAGTTCTTCATATGTATTTCTGGGTGAACAGGGACCCGAGTACAAAGAAGTGCAAACATCAACAGCTCCATGGTCCTTTGAGGACTATATGTTAAAAGGAAGAGAATGCCTATGATATCTAATTCTATGAGCTGAAAATTAGGATAGCAAAGCAAAAAGGCCTTCACATCCACTAAACAATCCATCCCTAACCAGCAGGAAAAAGTAATAAAGACCGCCACGCAGAAAAAAAAAAAAAAAAAAACTGCCTTCTACACTCTGTAAATTATAAAGGGAAATTAATATTATCTGAATTAATATTATCTGCAAGAAGAGAAAAGTCAATTAATCATATTGATTAATTAACCATGGACACAATTAATTGAGGATTCGAAGCTAAACACATATCCAATTGAAATTTAAACATTGTTACTGTATTACAGCCTACCACATTTTTAGGCAGTTTGATCTATATGTTGAGAACTCTTCTGAATATTTTTTTTTCTTTTTGCTTTATTAGACTGGAAACATTTGGCAATGATTTTATAATTGGAACCTCTAGTGAAATTTGACTAGTCTTTTGTGAAGTACTTGTCACCTGCCATATTGCCATGTCCCTTAAAAATTTTGTATACTTGAATCAGATCCCCTCATAATCTGAACTTTTATATCTTAAAGAGCTTTAGCTCTTTTAAACGTTCCTCATATGGTTTGTTCCGTAATCTAGGTATCATTTTAGTAACTCTTCTCTGCACTCTAATTTCTCCACATCTTTCTTGTAATGAGGTGACCAAAACTGAGCACAGTACTCCAAATGGGGCCGTATTAAGGATCTCTGTTAGGTACGAATGACGTTCTCTGATCTGAATTTAAGTTCTCTACCTACAATCCGACTCGTTTTTTAGCTTTGTTTATTGCTTCTGAGCAGTGCTGACTTTCTTTCCAATCATTTGTTACTATCATTACTAAATCTTTTCTTGGTTTACATTCTCAAGTTCACAGAGTGCTTAAATTCTTCATTTTTACTCTCAACATTTAGAACTTTGTAACTGTCAGTATAAAATACATTTATGACGATCGAACCAAGTTAAATAGTTTATCTAAATCCTTTTGAATTATCAGCATAAGTTTGAGTATGTCCACTGTATTATCAATTTTTGTTTCACCAGGAAATTCAAAGATTTTGCTAAACAAACCTTCATCAATATCGTCAACATAGATTAAGAACAGAAATGGGCCCAGAACTTAACCCTGTGGCAATGAATATGTAACAGTGTTCCGGCCTGATTCCCTCCAGTTAATTACAAATCTTTTTTACGTCGTTCTTTTAGCTGATTTTCAATCCAGCATTGTACATTGCATCTGATACACAGATTTTAATTTTCTCAAGAAGTATATGTGTAGCTTTGTCGAACATATTCCGGAAATCAGAATAGATTACATAAACTGATTTAGTTTCATCATACACATCAATTATATAACTAAAAATATCAAGGTTAGTGAGACATGATCAGTTATTGCAGAATAAATCCTGTGGGTAATTAAGGAAATTATTTTGTTCAAAATACTTAATATTCTTATTTCTAATTATGATTTGCAACAACCTCAGCAAGACCAGCGTTAATCTAGTTCGGTGATAATTTCTGGATTGTGGTTTATTGCCGTTTTTAAATGATGCACCTACACTAGTTAGCATGCTTCCAGTCTCGTGGTACAGTGCCACTTCTTAGTGATATACTGTATTGAATATTTAAGTTAATGGTTTCAACATTTCATTATTCACTTGCTAGACTTGTGGAGATATTCTATCAGGCCCGGGGGTTTTGTTGATCATTAGATTGATCGCAAATATTATATCTCCCTCACTGATCCTAATATCACTCATTGTTCTCTATTCATCTACATGTATGGTGGAAGCCATAAGAATAGAAAGACAAAATCTACGGTAAGTACAGATAAAAAAATGTAAAACTTTTTAACCATCTTGATTTTATAATTTGCATGTTCTCCATTCATTGAAAATAGTGGACCAATTACAGGTGTCAGTATCTTCCTACTTCTGACATAACTAAAAAAAAAAAAAAAAAAAAAAAGATGGGATTGTTTTATTGATGCAGTTCAAGATTTTTCTTGTGTTGTCATACTATCCTTTTGACATTTTGGCGAAGGTTGTAATATATATATTTTTCCCGCATTATTTGCGGACTTATAATTCTGGTGAGCGAGTTTTTCTTTCGGTGAAATTCAATTCTAAATGTAACTTTCACCAGCCTGGCTTAGATTTTTTCGTGGATCGTATACTACACAGGGGTAAACATTCCTTTACAGCTTTATTAAGCTGTTCTGAAAACACTGTCCGTGCATCAGGACTTTAGTTGACTGAGTAATCAGTTCCCAAAGAATTACGACTTATATTGAATAACAAGGTACACATTCCCCTACTGCTTTATTAAACTGTTCTGAAATCACTCTCCATGTTCCATGGACATCTGTTGACCGAACAATTATAGGTTCCGAGATATTGTGATCTATAATGGATTATTATTATTATTATTTTTTTGAAGTCCCCTTTCCTGTAGTCTGGAACTTTATCGTAACTTGAATTTACGCTGTTGTTACTGGAATTAACTGAAGATTTACTGCAACTAGGCAATGATTGCTGGCAGTGAATTAACCTCGAACGAGAACATTATTGACTAGGTTTTTTGATGCAGCCAATGCAATATCTAGGATATTTCCTCCATGTGTTGGTTGTGTAACAAATTGATGTAATGACTGCACAGTTCCATTTCTGTGTGTGCAAATAAGGATCTGCTTCATCTTGTTAGAAGTAGACTGAAATCTCCAAAAATTATTTTAGTCTGGGTGCAACAGACTTGCAATTTGTTCATATAATCTATCGTCATCTTCGTTGAAATGAGCTGGTGAATGATTAATCAGTTTGAAAGCAACCTTTCCACGTGATGCATTTCTTAGCTGAACATAAATTGCATCATTACTATTCAAAGAAAGTTTAGGATTAAGTATTGGAAGAAGATTCGTTTTAATATGTAGCAGCACACCTCCATTCAGTCTCCCATTTCTCTCACATGTGAAAATTTTGTAAACTGGCAGTCTGTATTCTGCTAAAAAGTCTCTTTGTTCACTCTAACCGAGATTCAGTAATGCCAATTATATCACTGCCACCAACAAATGTTAGTTTTTAGATTAGTAAATTTGTTTCGAAAATTGCATGCATTAATGAAGAAAACATTTATATATCCATCTTTCTGATAGGAATATGGAATAGTTGCCCTACTCTGATTATAGATTACATTAGCTCATATGCTTCCCTTGGCTGGTGGACGTTTTTCTTCAGAGAAAACACACCATCACTCACGAAACAGACAAGCGTGCAGAACCAACTGCACTCAGGAGTATACCATCCTCTGCAAACATGACTGGTTGGGAATAGAAATTGTGCCACATGTTTAGAAACTCAACACCTTCCTGGAAACAAAGAGACTTTAAGCAACTACTGAGAATGAAAGCCTTCCAATAAAACGTGTTTTCAAGTTCGATCCCCTGAGATCAAAATGTTCTTTGTCTTAGCCTTGAGGCTACGGATCATCGTCTTACATCGCTCCAATAGTTCCTCTGATCGGGTCATTACCAAGTCGTTAGTGTCTACATGCATAACTACTTCATCTAGGGCAGTGTTTCTCAAATTTTTTCAATTTATTCCCCACTTATGGTGATTGTAACATCCTCGTAGTCTCCTTTCAGTTTTCTCTCAAGCCATGATGGAGAAAAATGGTTTTGTGCTTTCCATTGTTTTAGTGCTAACAACTATCAGTCAGAATCCATATTTTGTTACATATCAGTGGGATGAATAACACTGTTTGCTTTCAGTTAGTCGATTGATTCGAGACTGAGTCACGGATAACACACATCTCATATCTGGGTCCACATCCAACTGGTTTCGGCTATTACTTTTTAAGTGTTGAAGGGTGGAGAAACCAGATTCGCATAAAAATATTGTGCAAAATGGCAGGGGGACTCTAAGTGTGATTTCACTAACTTTTAGATATGATTGATACATGAAGCACCATATAAAGGTCTCTGGCAGCAGAATCAATCTTGAGGTCGTGGAATTCGTCCTGAACATCATCAGGAGTGACAGCAATATCAAGAGTGTCAGAGAGAGGATTGTTGACCGACTTTCCTACTTCATTCTTGAATTGTGAGAGGTATCTTTTCAGCTAATTTTCCAAGGATTTTAAGTGCTGAATTATTCCACATTTGAGTGATGGGTCAAGTAGATAAGCCTCTTCAATCTCCTCAAGAACAGTTGAAAGATGTTCAAATATGGCAACATTTTCTGCATTCTCTTTCCTTTGCCAGTTCTGGAGTTTAGCAAGAAATGCACGCATACGTCCATGAGGCGAAATAATTTCTTTCTTTGCCTTGTAGTTTGAGATTCAACCTGTTAGATGCCTAAAATTGTCAGCCACGTATGCAAGACATAACTACCACAACTCCTGGTTGAAGAGACTTAATAGATCATCCTTCTCTTTCATTTGTAGGAAAATTTAAGTTCTTTCCGAAGCTCAAAATTTCTCTGTTCACAACGTTGCCCTTGCACAGCCGTCGCACTTTGGAGGAAAAGAGGAGAGATTCATGCTATGAATCTATGGCTTCAGAGTTTCTGGAAAAGATGAGAGTTGACACATTGCTGCCTCAAGATCTTACAAAGGGAATGAGGGAAGGTTTTTGACGCCAGTGCAGAGCGATGGATCATACAGTGAGCCATATTCACATTCGGAGCTACCTCCTTTACATGCTTCTGCAGCCCCAGTATCTCCGGAGACTCATCAGTACAGGCTTCACAACGATTTTCTGAGGATATTCCGTTGACTGTGGAGAAAGAAGTCAACTTTTCCATCACAGCTAAAGCTTTCGGGGTAGTTTCAAGCTGTGTGCAGAACAGATATTCATCTTTGATGTCATGCATGAATACATACTTAACAGACTTGAGTAGATGTTTACAAGAACTTGCACCCCTTGACCAGTTGGAGACAGTTTAATCTCCTGTATCACATGCTTCATGCTATTAGCTGACATTTCACTAATCCTCCGTTCGACTGTCATTTGACAAGGAAATCTTCTGGATACCACGTGCACTTGGGTGTCCAAGATCCCGCTTGACCATCTTTACAGCACACGGTTTAATTTAGGTTTCACCAATCGCGTGGGCTTTTTCCCCTTTGCTATCTCAAGGGAAACCTCATATGATGCCTCTATTACACTTAGGTTCTTTTGCTGGAAAGCACCACTCCCAAACAGAGACTGGGCTCTTGAAGAAACTGGGGTCTTTCTCTGCATGCTGAGGGTGGATTGTCAACAGATGACGCTTCAGTTTATTAGGCCTCACATTGAAAAATGTGAGTACGTTTAAGTACTTGGGTAGTGTGATGAGTAAGGATGGAGGTTTGGAGGGTGAAGTGCTTGAAAGGGTACAGCAGGGAAGAAAGGTTGCTGGTTCTTTGAAAACAGTGATAAGAAACAGGGAAGTGAGCATGGAAGTGAAAAAGTTACTACATGACAGTATTGTGATACCAACTCTAACGTACGGAAGTGAAGCTTGGACGTTGTTGAAAGGACACAAGTCAAGAGTGAGAGCAGTGGAAATGAGTTATTAAAGAGGAGCCTGTGGAGTCACATGGAGAGACAGGCTGATGAATGAGGATATAAAGGAGCGTTGTGGTGTTGATGTGGATGTGATAGGAAGCGTTATGAGGAACACACTGAGGTGGTTTGGCCATGTGGAGAGGATGGAGGGTGAAAGACTGACGAAGAGATTGTATGTGAGTGAGGTGGAGGGGGGAAGAGGGAGGGGGAGGCCGAGGATGAGATGGAGGGATGGAGTGGAGAGGTATAGGAGAGAGGGGTGTGTGAGTTGGGAGCAGGGCAGTGAAATGGCGGGGGACAGGGCGACTTGGAGGCGATTTGTTTGTGGCCACCCAAAACGGGATTGAGGCGTCTAGCAATAGATAGACAGACAGATAGAATCATTACCCAGCACTTCGAAACACAGAACACACACAGGTTTCTCAATGCCATCAGAGAGGATTGATGTAAATCCATAGTTCATGTATTCATCATTGTACTTCCACCACTTACCAACACTGGTAGCCATCGTAAAATATATATATATATATATATATATATATATATATATATATATATATATATATATATATATATATATATATATATATATATATATATATAAAAGAATAAAAGATAGATGCAGCCGAATGATGAAGTACAAAATTATGTGGCCTCTTGCACGAAAGTGAATTAATGCACTACACTGAATTAAGATCAGTGTCAAAAAAAAAAAATAAAAAAAAAAAAAAAACAGCGTCCAACTACTTTCACCTAACTAACATGATTTATTTTTAAATACGCCCAAATGAATTAAATTTTAGGCAATTTGAAGTCACTGGATTTTAGTACTTGATTTTTTTGCAAACAGTATTGCATTCATTTGTTCGTTATTTTTTGTTTCTAACAGGTGAGAGTAAGTTTCATTAAAGAAATTTTCGAGTTAATAACGCAGGTATACAATAAAACTGTTAAAAATTACTTCATATGATTTTTATACATTTTTGAGTGCTGAATTCAAAATAAAAACCACTTTCTCCATCACGTAAGATTTTTTCACAAAATTTTTTTTAGTCGTCAGTTGTTTTTTTAAAAGCATTTTCACTATACGATTATATACATATGGATATTTTATTATAATGATAGTCTAATATGTTTGAATTTAGTATTTTCTAATACTAAACTCCCTGTTTAAAACAGCAGAGTTATATCTGATAAGCCAGAATATTGCTGGAACTCAACACAGTGATGAGTCATACCAGTACTGGAGTGTAGCAAACCTGTCTCAGTGTGACTCAGTTAGTTGAATAGTGCGCCTGTAAATTACTTTCAATGGAGTATTTTTTTTACAGTGATATTTTTTGAAATATAGTTTTATCGCACTGATTCTTGGTATATTGCACTGACTTAAATGGCTTATTGCAGAATCTTGGCAGAGATTATAATGCAGAAGAATGGAGACTATTTATAGGTTCCTCTAAAAGAAGCCTGAATGGGGTACTTCTTCAAAATGGTAATATATATACATTATTACCTGTTGCTCATTCTGGTCATTTAAACGATACGTAACATAATATGGCAAATTTTCTCGAAAAAGTAAGTGAACATCATTGATTCATATGTGGGGACCTGAAAATTCTGTGTACTGTATATTACCGGGTATACAAAATTCCCATGTTTTCTCTGTGAGTGGAACAGCAGAGGCAAGGATTTTCAATGGGATCAGAAGGGAAGGCTAAATAGAAAAAATCTACAGCTTAGTGCCAAAAACATCATCAGAACTAGCTTGGTGAATCCAGATAAACTGTTGTTGTTACCACCTCTTCATATTAAGCTTGAATTAAAGAATTGGTCAAAAAGTTTACTGGTTTGTGTGAGGCTAAATTGAAAACGGGCATTTTTACTCAATCTGATATACCTGGTTGTTGTGGAAGCAATGAAGTAAGTTAAAATGGGGAAAGCCCCAGGAATTGATGAAGTCTGCGGTGAAATGCTGAAGCATGGGGGAGAGATAGTAGTAGAATGGATGTGTAAGATGTGCAGATTGGCCTGGAAGGAAGGAAGAGTCCCAGAGGATTGAAGTCAGGTATAATTATTCCCCTGTACAAAGGAAAAGGGGAAAAAGAAGTGTGTGGTAATCATAGGGGTAGTTGCCTTCTTAGTGTAATAGGCAAATATAATGTAGGATACTTATTGACAGATTTAGGGAAATAACAGAGGAAAACTCTTTGAGATTCCAATGATGATTTTGATGATGTCAAATTCAACTTCATAGAATCCGATGACGCTTTTTATCGTCTCTTTAAGAAACTTTTGTAAAATAATCACCATAAATTGCGTTTACGTGTCATAACAAAGAGCTCGAGCGTGACGTCACGGAATGGTTGCTCTATGCGTGGAGGGTACTGCACAGCTCGTCTGTCTCATGGTTTTGTTTCTTTATCACTTTATTCTTGGCGAATATAATTCTACAGCAAGATATAAAATTTTTGTTTTTTGTCTAATTTCAACTCGTCATTTTGTCTTTTTATTTTCTTTGTTTTCATTTTTTGGACATAATACGGTAAAGAACAACTATTCAGCTTCAAAAAAAAAAGGTGTATTTAAACTGACCGATCAAAGGAAAAGATTGCCAAACGAATATGCGGCCGAAACTAAAATAAAATTGTGCATCTCTTTCCTTTCGTTTTGCCATGCAATAAATTGGAAAAATTACCATAATCTATATATCATTGTAAAGGTAATTTATTGTAGTTTTGCATTGTTTAAACCAGATTTACATATCTTTATGAGTATTTTTTTCCGAATATTTTTGTACGGCAAGGTATATTCTTTTTTTTTTTTGTGTGTGTGTAACTGCAACTCGTCTTCATGATCTTTTTTCTTTGTCCTCCTGTTTTGAACATACTACGATAAAGTACAACTCTTCACCTTCACTGTGACACCACAACGAACATTCTATCATGAAAAGTGTATTTACAGAGGGATTAAAGAAAAATATCGCTCCGCAAAGATGTGGATCAGTGTGAGAGTGGCTGACTCTAGCACAGACATAATGTGCCCAGCCCAGAAACCTGATAGGGTTAGTGGGAGAAGAACAGCGAGGTTTTAGGATGGGAAGAGGTTGCGTTGATCAGATATTCATTCTTAGATCTCTAGTGGAAAAGATTATAGAGAAAGGAAGGTAGTTGTATGCGGCCTTCATGGATTTGGAGGAAGCAGATGACAGGGTGGATAGACAAGGATTGTGGAAAATATTAAGAATATATGGAGTAAATGGGAAGTTGTTGAATGCCGTGAAGAGTAAGTATAACGGTGCTTAGGCTGCAGTGTGTGTGGACAGTAAAATGAGTGAATTTTTCTATCTGAATGTGGCATTGAAGCAGGGATGTGTCATGTCTCCATGGTTGTTCATGGATAGGGTTATAAGAGAGATACAAGGTAGGACAGTGGATGTTTGAGAGGCCCCAGTGAGAGAGGGCAGTGTTTGGAAACTCTCATTACTGTTGGTTGCAGATGAAGAAGAAGGGGAGCTGCAAGGCTTGGTGGTTGAGTTTGGGAGAGTGTGTAAGAGACGGAATCTAAAGGTGAATGTAGGGAAGAGTAAAGTTATGGTCTTCGAAAGAAGTGAAGTCAGGGAATGTACAGTGAGGCTGGATAAGGAGCAAATTTAAAATGTGAGTGCGTTTAAGTACTTGGGTAGTGTGATGAGTAAGGATGGAAGTTTAGAGGGTGAAGTGTTTGAAAAGGTCCAGCAAGGGAGAAAGGTTGCTGGTTTCTTGAAAGCAGTGATAAGAAACAGGGAAGTGAGCATGGAAGTGAAATTGTTACTACATGACAGTATTGTGATACAAACTCTTACGTATGGAGGTGAAGTTTGGACCTTGTTGGAGGGACACAAGTCAAGAGTGAGAGCAGTGGAAGTGAGTTATTTGAGAGGAGCCTGTGGAGTCACATGGAGAGACACATTGACAATGACGAAATGAAGGAGCGTTGTGGTGTGGATGTGGATATGATAGGAATCTTTAGGAGAAACATAATGAGGTGGTTTGGTCGTGTGGAGAGGATGGGTAGTGACAGACTGAAGAGGAGAGTGTATGTGAGTGAGGTGGAGGGAGAAAGAGGGAGGGGGAGGCCAAGGATGAGAAGGAAGGATGGAGTGGAGAGGTATATGAGACAGAAGGGGGTGTGCTGGGAACAGAGCAGTGAAATGGCGGGGGACTGCGTGACTTGGAGGCGATTTGCTTGTGGCCACCCCGTGCGGGATTAAGGCGTCTGGCAATAGACAGAAATAGACAGATAGATTTCCGATGTAGAATTTGATGGTGCGATGAGCGACCTTGAACAAGAGGCTTGGGTATCACTCGTAGAAGTAATTTTAGGTTTTTAGGTAACAATAATGATCCAAAGTACAATGGAACTGTATAAAGTTAGATGATCAAGTTTTAGAGTTGGCTTGCAAGATAAGTCTCGAAGTTCGATTTTTGGATTCGTACTTAGAATTTTTCACCAAAATTCTTGGAGTGGTGAGTGTAGAACAGGGTGAAAGATTTGATCTGGATATCAAGGACATGGAAAGAAGTTATCAGGGACGTCGGGATGTCAGCATGATACTGAACTACAGCTGGATGCTTTACAGGGACACACCAGAAATCTTGTGCAAACGACTGGCCACTAAACGAAGATTTGGATAAAAAAAAAAAAAAAAAAAAAAGTTACAAAGACTTGAGAAGTTATATGTGAGTCATGGAATGTATAATGTTGGTTCCTTTATATATATATATATATATATATATATATATATATATATATATATATATATATATATATATATATATATATATATATATATATTTAAAGAATTACATTGACTAAATATTTTCATTTTCAATTAATTTAGAAAAATTTTGTGTAGATCTAGTGAAATTTATAATTTGCTATATTAAAATTAAATTTCTTCTGAATTTTGTATTAAAATGTGATGCGATGAAAATATTCTAAATGTGTTTTTTGTGTGTGTGCATTGGTGCAATAAAAATAAATACCCAAAATTTAAACAATTTTAATGACTAACTTACAGACCAGTGTAATGTAGATGTTACCACTAACACAATTAAAGCAAAATTCTCCTGGCATCATAGTAACTATTAAATGCTCTGAATATTCTGCATGTGGTAGCTGGGTTCCATCGTCGCTATTACTTATGCAAAGATTAAAATCATTGTTACACTTGACTAAACAATTGAAAATATTGTGTGAATTGCTAAATGCAGTAAAACACTTTGAATAATCATATTCAATCATTACCATCATTTCTTTCAGAGTAAACAGTAAATGTTGATGCAAAAAAATAACCAAAAAGATGTCACACGCAACAAAAGATACATACATCAATAATTATAAAAAGTAGCAAAAAAGCAAATACTGCTTTAGATTTGTAGCCGACTCTACCCTCCATTAAGATTTCACATTGTTTGCCATAAAATTTTAGTCAATGCTGGTAAATCTGCATTGAAGCCGTGTTTGGTGAAAGCCGCTTGACTTTAATTCAACAGTACATGGTGATTGTTTTTCTGCACTGATTTTATTTCAGACTATTTGGTGAAAGTGAATTAGCTGTGTGCTGTATTTTTTTTTTTTTTTTTGTACAAGAGGCCAGTGATAATAAACAACAAATGAATGAATGAGAAAATGAACAGAAATGATATTACAAAGAGAATGTGTTAGAGCAATATCAAAGGTTGAGGTGTGATAGGGAGACCACCAGTGAGCAGTGAAATCAGAGAGGAGGATTAAATAAACTATTGAACCGTATTTACATCTTAATATACCGACTCTATAGGTAAATTGATAGATGAATCGAAAAAAAAAAAAACACACAAATATAAGTCAATTTCACAGTATTAAATTCAATTAAATATCTCGCAAATAACACTAGAATATTTTTCACAAAGTTAACATCTTTTCGCGCTGACTGGGGCCGTGGCCGAGAGGGAGATTACAACAGAAAGTGAGGGAGACATGCACGCTATACACAGTCCTAAGTCTGTTGGAAG
The DNA here is from genome assembly GCF_032717465.1 of Coenobita brevimanus. NCBI lineage: Eukaryota > Metazoa > Arthropoda > Malacostraca > Decapoda > Coenobitidae > Coenobita > Coenobita brevimanus. Next base: position 26,852,519 of record NC_137031.1, read on the forward strand.
AATCCCTTCTATAGAGGTTTGTTCGTTCGTTCGTTTAAAGATTTCCTGCACATATAGTGCAGGCCGGGCCAAACATTAGCCCGGTCAGTGGGATATGGGCTGATTAAAAAAACAGTAAGGGGGGAGGACAGGACCTGGGGATTGCCCAGCACACACGTCCTGTCTCCTGGCTGGCTTTGTGGTGTTTGTCTATAGAGGTGAATAGGACTTTATATATGGCTTCCTCAACAAGTTCACTCCTGTATATTGCATACAGAGTGTTGCCACTTAGCCAAATATTTTCTTGTCCACTCATTAGTCCTGAAGTGTTGAAACGTAGCAAGTATACGCTAGAGCGAGTGGGAGCAAGGCGACAAGCTAAAACATGTAGCCTCCTCATCCGGGTGTAAGACACACACTCTGATGTACTGTTTACATTAGCCCGCCATGGCTCCCCAAACACCTTGTTGCGGCCCCTTTGGGGGCCATGGCTACCACTTTGAGAACCAGTAATCTAGGGCCTCGCTTGTGTTATCATCTCCAGCTCGTGGGGAACACAATCTCTCTCTGTTATTTAGTGCTCTACCACAGAATTCTACTAGTTGGCCTCGGATACTGGAGTCTCCAACCATTCTCACTTCATGGGGTTCCTCTTTAAGCCTGCAAGTATCCGAAGGTTGTGTGGATGAGGATGAAGGCGAAGGTGAGAAAGTGAAGTGTGGGTGAGGGTGAGAAAATGAGGTGTGAGTAAAAGTGTAGGGTGAGAAAAAAGTGTGGGTGAGGATAAGAATAGCAGGTGTGGGTGAGAGTGAGCATGAGGTGTGGGTGAAGGTTAGGCTTAAAGTGAGAAAGAGAGATGTGGGTGAGAGTGACGATGAGAGTGAGAAAGAGGCGTGGGGGAAGATGGTGGCGAAGAAGGCAGATGTGGCAGAGAGAGAGAGAGAGAGAGAGAGAGAGAGAAAGAGAGAGAGATGAAGGTAGAGGTAAGGGTTAGAGTGAGGGAAAGAGTGGTGTGGGTAAGGGTGAGAGTGAGCGTGAAGGTATGTGTGAGGGTTGGATGAGGATTAGAAAGAAGGGTGGAGTCGAGGATTAGGGTGAGTGTGAGAAAGAGAGGTGTGGGAGAGAGTGAGAAAAAAAAGGTGTGGGTGAGGGTGAGGAATGGATGTGTGGCTAAGGGTGATGGTGAGTTCAAGGTTGAGGGAGAATCTGGTAAAAAATATGCGACTGAGAATAATTAGTATATGTAGCACAGAAAAGGAAAATGAAGCATAATATATGAAATGAAATTGTGGCGAACTCTGCGTTGCATTCCACGATTCGTAACAAATTTTCCTTAGCGATTTATTCTGCTTAATGCACCTTGATGTAGTTAATGTTAATCGTGATAGATGCGAAGTAAAAAAGTCTGTGGACATAAGAACAGAACAAAGTGTGCTCTTTTCTGCAAGGAAGAAGAACCAAAGGCCAGCAACTTGCAAGATAGCTCTCTCCAAGTAAAAAAAGAAAAAAGAAAAGAAAAACGACACAAATTCAAGATACGATTATTTCGAGATTCCTAGATAGATTCCATTTAAAAGACTGGAAATCATAAGCAGTAGAAAGTACAGACAGAGGAAGATAGTTCATGCGTTGACCTGTTGCATTCGTGAAGAACTGTGAGTAACGGTTAACTCTTGTATTAGAGAGTTGAACAGAAAAGGGATGAGAGTTTGCTGCTAGACTAGTGCTACGCGCCTGTTGTAGTGGTGAAGGGATGCATGCAGTCATTTCAGAGTAGCAGCGACCACTGAATTATTGATAGAAGAGAGATAAAGATGCTGCAGTGCGTCGATGAGACTGAAGTTGAATTAAGTAAGTAAGAGGGGGAAAGTTGATGAGACAAAAAGCCTTTGACTCCACCTTGTTGAGAAGAACTATATGTGGGGAGCCTCCGCACACGAGAGTTCTACTCGACTCAGGGGAGGAGAAAAAAGTATAAAACTAACATTTGTGCAGGGGTAAGGAGGGCACGGAGTTCACTTAGCACACCTAATCTTTTGGAAGCAGATTGTACGAGAGGTAATATGATCTTTCCTGAATAAATCCCGAGAGAATGAAACTCCAGGCATGTTCAGTATGATGCTGGATACAACTGAATATTTTTAGAAAGGGAGTGTGTGACGTTATGTATTCAGTGGGTGCCTTAGGAGCCTGGTATACTGAGTTCACGTTAAATTAACCTAAAATTACCGCCTCTCCATCCTGAATCCTTAGCATATGACAGTGAGCTCTGTTCACTTTTGGTTTAAAATTACTATCTCTCCATCTAGATTAACTGTTTGACGCTAGTCAGCAAGAATTGCTATGGAAAAGGTGTGGAGACCATGCGAAAAATGAGGGCCAAGTTAATGTCAAGAAGTATAGGATATGACACTGATAAAGAAAAAGTGCTATGAAAAGAATTTAGAATCGTGGTATTATTTAATTCTGCAACTGGTCAACGTACTGCAAGTTGCAAAGGGAAGAACACCTCAGCCAAATGTTGGTATGAAAATAATTATATATATCATCATCATCAGCCGTTGAGGTCCACTGCAGGACCGGCCTATCCTTACCGAAGCAGGAACGATACAGCCAATTTATCGCTACCCAGCGGCTTAGGCTGTCTGGTAGAGACTGTATGTAGGGTGAGAAGTGATTGTAAGTGTAATTGTAGTGTTGTAGTGGCTTTGGATGTGTGTGTAGTCTGTGAACCAAGTGTAATCGGCCCGCCTTAAGCCGACTGGGTGCAAGCATACTAGTATGCGACACTGGTTCAACCACAGCACACCTTATGCCCTCCAAGGTAGCAAGCGGCTCGGTGAACGATTCCCAAAGTTTTTACAACTCTGGTGGGAGGCGAACCTTCGTCCACCAGCGTGCGAAACGCACACCCCACCACTGTACCACAGAGGCTCCATATATATATATATATATATATATATATATATATATATATATATATATATATATATATATATATATATATATATATATATATATATATATATATATATTCATGAGTTTACAAGACAACTTAGGTAATATTAGAATATCCACGGAGAAAGTCACAATGGCAAGTGGAACCACAACCACATGTTCAATAACACAATGTATTTATCAAGCAGCTTAACCGTTACACTCCCCTGATACAAGTAAACCTATAATAATGGATGTTGCTCTACTGTCAACACAGTAGTGAGCCCTAAACTTCATGTCAGAGGCATGCTTGTGACAGTGATGGAAATCATGGAAAATGGAGCGATTTCATAAGTGACAGTAGTAATAGTAGTGGTTGTTCCCTAGGCAGTCTGGCCGAACAGCCTCGAGTCCCTTAGGAAGGCCATGGCCGAGACCGGGCTTTCCCACAGAGCTCTCAAAGAGTGTATATTGTGTTGTTGGCGTAGGTGATTGTGTGCAATGCAGTCTTCCATAATGTGCTTAATAGTATGGGGTATTGTGTTGCATCCTGGATAGGCATCAGCGACGGAGTCATCCAGCCTCTTCTGGTAGCTTAAGAGGGCTGGATGGTGCCCACATCTCAGCCTGGCCAGGTGAACCCTGTCCTCACGAGGAAGATAGGATTTAGAAGGGTGGATGTCAGGAGGCCGTGCATGCAGCTGTGTGTTGTCTTTAAGTGACTGAATGGAGTGGCGAGTGATCTGAGTGTGGATATGCTTCTGGAAGCTGGTATGAGGTGGGCGAGGAGGGAATGATGACAGTACTTGTGTATTGTATCGTGTGCTGGGTGTTGTTTTGATGTTCCTTGGTGGGGGTGGATGTGCTGCCATGTAATATAGTGGATGTTGTGGGTTTGTGGAGGCTGCAGCAAGAAACTGGGTGCCTCTCATGTCTAGGTGATCCTTGACTTTGAGGACTTTGGTTTCTTGATGTAGGTGGTCTGTGGGTGTAGTAGCTATGCAGCCTATGATTATTTTTAGGGCCTTGTTCTGTATGGTCTATAGAGTGTTGTAGTGTGTTTTGGTGAGGTTAGAAGCCCAGGCAGGGCTTGCATAATTCATTAAAGAACGTATGTATTGTTTGTATACTGTGGTGGTGGTTTCTTTGTTGTGTCCGAATGTTGTGTGGGCAATTGACCTCAAAGCATTGAGTTTTGGTGTTATTTTATTTTTAATGTTTGTGACGTGTTGTTTAAATGACATTGATGTACTGTATGTTACATCAAGAATTTTGTGTGTGTGTGTGTGTGTGTGTGTGTGTGTGTGTGTGTGTGTGTGTGTGTGTGTGCGTGGTAGGGGAGTGTTGTTTATGGTGAGTGTGGGATGTGACGTGTTCTGCTGTCCAGTTTGTGAGAAGAGTCACTGTAGATTTGGCTGGGGCTATTTTGAGCCTGTTTGTGGTGAACCATTCGTGTAGTGTGTTGAGGTAAGGTTGAATGATTAGGCAGCTGTGTTTGCGTTTTGGTGCATACATGTAAGTGTTATATCATCTGCATAGGAAGCTATGTGTATCTGTGTTGTGTGGGGTGTGGGTACGTCGTGTATGTATAGGTTAAAGAGTGTAGGGGACAAAACAGATCCTTGGGGGACGCCGTTTGTGAAGTTTCTGATGTTAGAAGACTGACCGGCAAATGTTACGTGTGCACATCTGCCTGCTAAGTAGTTTGCCAGCCATCTTTTTGTGTTATTGTGCATGTTTGTGTTGAGTATTTTGTTTATGAGGTTGTGGCGGGGGATGGCATCAAAAGCTTTGCTAATGTCTAGTGTGACTAGGATTGTTCTGTGTGGTGGCCTAGCTGAATTCATGCCATCGAAAACTCTCTGTGTAAGGTCTGTAAGAAGGGTGTTTGTGGAGTGTAGTGGCCTAAAGCCATGTTGTGACTGGGCTAGGGGAATGTGAGGGGTGACTAGTTGTAGTACCAGTCGTTCAGTGACTTTGGAGGGGGTGCATAGGAGTGTGATGGGGCGATATGAGGAGGGTAACGTGGGGTCTTTGTTGGGTTAAGGGATAGTGATGATATTGCCATGCTCCAGATGTTGGGTATTATGTTGTGTGAGTAGCTGTAGTTTGATATGTTGGTGAGTGCTTGTATGCCTTATGGTCGTAGGTGTTTAAGCTGAATGTTGCTTATATTGTCTGGTCCACACGCAGATGAATGCTTGAGGTTGTTAATGATGTGCTTCGTCTGGTTGTAAGTGAAAGGTGCGTAGTCTGGGTCTGTGGGGAAATGTCTCTTACGTCGGATGATACGTCGGTCTTCAGGATGGGGGTTTAGATGGCTGACTTGTGAAAAGTGATTGATGAGAGTGTTTGCTTGTTGTTTGTTTGAGGGTATGGTGTTTGTTGTTGTGATGGCAGCGTGTGATTATGTGGTGTTGCTGTTGGAAAGTGTGATGCTGTTTAGTGTTTTGTAGAGTTTGCTGATGTTTATTTTGTGGTCAAGTGTTTGGAGGTAATTTTTCCAGCTTAGTGTTTGCTGTTCTGATATTTTATTGTTTATCTGAGTGTTGAGTTCTTGTATTTGTTGTATGGTGTCTTGTGTATGGGGTGTTGGGGAGTGTCGCAGTGTGTCCCGTTGTCTGATGAGGCCTTGGATTTCTGGTGTGAAGTTGGGGTTGTGTCTCTTTCTGTTGCCTCTAGGGATGTGTCTTTTGTCTGCGTTTTGTATGATTGTATTGAAAGTGTGCACGGCAGTGTTGATGTTTGTGATGGGTGTACTGTTTAGTGTTTCGAAATGTTGTTCTGTTTCAGTTACAAAGGCCTCTCAGTTGGCTTTCTTATAATTAGTGTATATGTGTTTGTGGCCAGCTGGGGTGATTCTGGTTTTGGTAGTGATGATGATTGGCAGGTGATCAGAACCTAGGGTTTTGACCACTCTCCATGATGTACTGGGGGCGAGGTTTGGGGAGCAGAAGGTGATGTCTGGAGATGATGGGAGGAAGAGGGCTTGGTGTAGGATATGGGTATGTTGGTCTAGACTGTTTAGTATGAAAAGATGATCTGTCTGGGACTGTAGTACCAGCCCTCTGTTTGTGTCAGGGTTGTTGACATGCCAGGCCGACGACTTGGCGTTGAAATCACCACCCAGGATGATGTTGGGTATGTTAGTGATGTGGTGTATCTGTGGAGAGTAATTGTGTGGTACTGTGGGGGACGACTGAGGGGGAATGTATGTGTTAGCGATTGTTGTATGTGATTTGTTACCAGTACGTATTTTAATTGATTGTATTTCTGTTGTGGTGTCATGTGGGGGGAGAAGTGACTTTGTGTGTGCAGTGATATCTGCAAAGTTGATGGATCTGTGTACCAGGGTGATGAGTCCACCGCCACCGCCGTCAGCCCGGTCTTGTCGAATGGTGGTGAAGTTATGAAATGTCGGTGTTTTCTGTGCTCCGTGTAGTTTTGTTTCTTGTAGGATGGCAATGTGTATGTTCTGTAAAATGAATGATGTGAGTTCATGTATTTTGGTGTTTATGCCATCTATGTTTAATTGAAGGATGTTTATGTTGTGTGTGCGATGTGTGTTGGCTGCTGCAGCATGGTGGGGAGGTGGTGAGGGTGGAGGGGTAGGGGTAGGAGGAGGTTGTGATGGAGGTAAGGGTTGAGGGGGATTAGGATGGGTTGGAATGGGAGGAGTTGGGGGACTGGATGGTGTGGGAAGGGTCGGTGGGTTTGGCTGTGGAGGTGTGAAGGAAGTAGGAGTAGGATTGGAAGGGGGGTTGATGGGTGGGGGGAAGGAGCATAAGGACCAGGTCCAGGTGTATGTGTAATGTTTTCTGGATGCAAGTGTTGTGCAGATGTAATGGGTCCAGTTCTTGCAGGAATTGCACTGAACTGAACCCTTTGTCTGTCGGCTCGACGTGATAGGTTTTGAGCATGTTGGACATATGTATTTGTTGGTGGGTCCTGGATTGCTCTCAATGTCCCCGGCTAGAAGAAGTCGTCGAGAAATGACAGCCGGGGAGTCATTTCTCGGTGTAGAAAAAAAAGGTGTTGTTGTGTGTTGTGTTGGGAGATGTGGTACTTGCCCGGGCGACCGAAGCCACTCCCAGGTACTCGAGCCCCGTGAGGGGCCGGGGGGGTTTGCGGTGGTTTGGCCCCCATGCTGTCCTCCTCTGGGGGGTAGACCCACGACGAAGACGCCACCGCTCCAGGTCCATCAGTGACAGTAGTAAGCTGTTGTCTAAAATAGGTAGAACATTAACAATAATATTATTTATTATAGCGTTATCAGTTTTATCTGACTGATTAATGTCTGGTTATTGGTGAATGTCACATGGTTGGCATTTTATTTTATCCACTGAGTATATTGCATTATAGCTATAAATCATTCCACTTTGCCTGAGGAATTATGCAGGAAAAATGGTAAAATATGACAGAAGAGTAAATGGTTCAGTAGAATGATTTCACTGTAACACGTCTGTACCACTTCACTCCGCTCTTGTCCCATGTAAATCGAATCCATTACTGTTTACCTCCCAAGTTATAGTCGAAGTGTTCTATCATCTTCAAATAACAACAAAATGTGATTCGAACAGAACAGCTCATCTGTATTACAGCACTATGTTATGACACTCTTAGCCATGCTGCACATTATATGTAAGCTTTAACGTACAATATGTGTCGGTAGTTTACTAATTACTACTATCGATGGTGGAATTTAGGGCTACTAACCTCCCATCATTTCATTCACATCTCATACTCTTTCATGCACATTCCTGTCCAACGGTTTCCTACTCTGATGTTGTGATATTTTTTGTACTGAACGAAGTTTACTGTGTTTGGGGTATGGCTGTAAGCGTTTCGGGAATCATGTACTTCTTTGTAGTTTTTAGTTTTGATTCAATTTTATTTTATTTACTTATTTATTTATTTTTTAAATCCCTCCTTCCGCCGAATCTTTGTTGCGCAAGTCACTTGTCATCTGTTGTACCCGTCTTGTACTGTTGTTGTGTGGTGCAATGTATACCACTACGACCACCATCACTACCATTCCACCACCACCTCCCCTCACACTCGTGAGTGAAGTAGGGGGGTGAGTGAGGTTGTGTGCCGCCACAGCATCCATACCGAGTGAGTGATGAGTGAGTGGATCCTCGTTTTAGAGTAATCTCTTACGGCCGTAGTCTTAAGTTGTGGGCAGGCGTTCACTTTGCCCTATCTGTATCTTTTGGTATTCTTAACTCACGAAAGGGAGAGCGTTCCCCAGTGAACGGGAGGAGGATTACCACAGCGTAGTACTAGAATCCGTGGGGAGCCTCATAGCACTCCTTCGCATGCTCCTTCGTCATATTATAGCAGCCTTGTGCAAAGAAAACTATGTAGAATTTGAAGGACTCAATGGTGTGTGTGATGGGAATTTTAATGATATAAACATCGTTTAAAGAAAGAAAAGAAGCGTTTACTATTTTTATCGTTTTAAAAGACAGCACTGCTTCTCCGGAGATGGTTAAATTAAGACAAGTCGAAAACAAAGATGAGATACTGTATCCACTTCCGTTTTATTTTACACTAAGTTGTTTATCAGATGTGGTGCATGATACTTTTATAATTAGTCAGATTAGTTCATGAAATGATCCCTACAGTAGAGAATAGCCGAGTACTACCTAGACAGACGAATCATGCATAGCCAATTACTTTGAATTACGAAGTCTTATGTTTGCGTTCGGTAAGCTTTTACAAGTCCACACTGTTTTGTTTTGGCTTGGCAATATATTTTCCTGGTGTATTTTGGTGTGATTTGGTGTGCTCGTGACTGGTTTTCCAATGAACCCCCCCTCCCAAGTGACTTGGGGGACTGATTGGATTTCGGGGTTCTGGGTGGGAAAAATGGCAAAAACAAGCATTTGGGACAGAAATGTAGTCAAAATCGGTATGACCAGCCAAGGCGTATTCGTAGGGTTATTATTGACCTTATGAACCCCTTTGAAGATACGTCTGACACCGAATTTTTCCTATGGTACAGGTTCTCCAAAGCCTGTATTCATACTCATATACAGAGTATTCAAGAACAGATGCCAGTCATTTTTTTTTTTTTTTAAGAGGTAAGAATTGCTTACATTATGAAATTATATTATATGTCAGTCTTAGAAACTGTCATTTTTTTTTAAGATTTTACAATTTAAAATTAACCAGTGTTACCAACTGTTTGCCGCGCCTACCCACAGGAAGGGGTGCTCTCTCTCACTTTCAAGATTACCACTTACGTCGAAGGTTTGAGCTTCCACCTCGAGCGGGGTGGGGGAAGGGTAACCCTTGCCCTCACTTTCAAGACTAAGAGCGTTAGACTGCTCTCTGAAACGGCAAGTATCTTGGTTGTTTTATTCTACCTATTATAGTCGATTTGACTGGCAATAGTAATTATGTTCTAAATCCTGTAATTTTATCGAACTGGTAAAAGTAAGAGTTTGCCCTTAGATCCAGATGGATCGAGTTGCCGGATGATCATTCGCGACGTTGACTTGGCTGTGTGTGGGAGTGTACTGGTAATTTCATCTCATACCGCTCGTTAGTGTGACTTTCGTGCGTTTACTCACTATGGAGGATGAAGAAGACGTCGAATGTGCCGTGGAGAAAGACTTTGAGGGCTGCTGGAAGGCTGGAAAAACGCTGGAGGTAAGTCCAAGAAATTTCAGACGTATACAAGCATTAACCGTCTCTGGATCCATCAACATTGTCATTGACCATATGTGGTGTCCAGCACGCCATTCAACAGTTTCCAGGTATGGTGACCAAACACACCATGATAAACGCTGGATCAGAAGCAGAGATTGTGCCTCAGTTCATAATTTTTCCACGTACTGTATTTTTCATGCCATACTTCCACTGATTTAATGGCCGAATCCTTTACTTATTGTGTAGCTTCTGTGCTTCTCCATCATCCTGTTTTGTTTATATATATATATATATATATATATATATATATATATATATATTATATATTATATATTATATATATTATATTATATATAGTATCTATCTATCTATCTATCTATTGCCAGACGCCTCAATCCCGTTTGGGGTGGCCACAAACAAATCGCCTCCAAGTCGCCCTGTCCCCCGCCATTTCACTGCCCTGCTCCCAACTCACATCTCCCTCTCTCATATACCTCTCCACCCCATCCCTCCATCTCATCCTCGGCCTCCCCCTCCCTCTTCCCCCCTCCACCTCACGCACATACACTCTCTTCGTCAGTCTTTCACCCTCCATCCTCTCCACGTGGCCAAACCACCTCAGTGTGTTCCTCATAACGCTTCCTATCACATCCACATCAACACCACAACGCTCCTTTATATCCTCATTCGTCAGCCTGTCTCTCCATGTGACTCCACAGGCTCCTCTTAAATAACTCATTTCCACTGCTCTCACGCTTGACATGTGTCCTTCCAACAACGTCCAAGCTTCACTTCCGTACGTTAGAGCTGGTATCACAATACTGTCATGTAGTAACTTTTTCACTTCCATGCTCACTTCCCTGTTTCTTATCACTGCTTTCAAAGAACAAGCAACCTTTCTTCCCTGCTGTACCCTTTCAAGCACTTCACCCTCCAAACGTCCATCCTTACTCATCACACTACCCAAGTACTTAAACGTACTCACATTTTCCAATTCCTCACCATCGAACCTCGCTGTACATTCACTGACTTCACCTCTCTCAAAGACCATCACTTTACTCTTCCCTACATTCACCTTTAGATTCCGTTTCTTACACACTCTCCCAAACTCATCCACCAAGCCTTGCAGCTCCCCTTCGTCTTCACTCAACAACACCGTATCATCTGGAAACAACAGTACAGGGAGTTTCCAAACAATATCCTGTCTCACCAGGGCCACTCCAACATCCACTACCCTACCTTGTACCTCTTTTATTACCCCATCCATGTACAGATTGAACAACCATGGAGACATGACACATCCCTGTTTCAACCCAACTTTCAAAGAGAAAAATTCACTTAGTTCACCATCCACATGCACTGCAGCCTTCGCACCATCGTACATACTATTCACAGCATTCAACAACTTCCCATCTACTCCATATTTTCTTAACACTTTCCACAGTCTTTGTCTATCCACCCTGTCATATGCTTTCTCCAGATCCATGAAAGCCGCATATATATATATATATATATATATATATATATATATATATATATATATATATATATATATATATATATATATATATATATATATATATATGCTTCTCATACCCCTGCATCCTACCATCTGACACCGACCACTGCCCTTCTCTCCTTTTAACCCCCATCCCAAGTTCCCATCTTCCTTCTCTCCTCCCTTCTCCTTTCGTTTCCACACTCATTTCTCAGTCTCCCTTATCTTTCTTCTCCACTCCTCTCCTCTCCCTCGCCTTTTTCTGTCCCTTCTGCCTCTCTACTCACCTCTACTTCCCTTACTCTCTTCCCCCTATTCCTTGCCCTTTCTCTTTCCCTCTTTTCTTCCTCTCTCTTTCTTCCTCCACTTCTTTCATTCTCCTCTACAGCTCCCTCCCCTTTTCACTTTGCCTCTTCTTCCCAAGTTAACATCCTCTCTCCCCCTCTCCGTCCCTTCCATCCCCCCTCCCACATACTCCTATCCTCTCACCGTCCCGAAATCAGTCCGTCTCTCGTTAACTCCCATCGTCTCTTGTCGTACCAAGAACTGAATGAGGCACCTGAAATGTTACCTCGACTGTTGCAGGCCATACTCTGAGGGAGGATTGGGATATGAGAAAAAGTAAGTAAATATCTGCCTTAATTATCGTCGTGTAATCAGTGGGCATAACTACCACGTTTTTCGTCGTGTTAAACTTTTGCCATGTGGGCTCTGCTCAATTTAAGAAGGTTGCCACCGCTGCCACCATTTAATGTTAAAGCTTTGTAGCCAACATTTTTATATATGTAACTCTTAATTCTTGTAATAGATGAGTCTTGAGTTAATTGAAGAGGAGGAGGAGTTAAAGATGAATACAGGGAGTTGATCTTGATTTATTATCTTCAGAGAAAATCTAAGTTGAGCAGCGTATGTATTATACAGAGACTTAATATACCGTACTAAGTCTAGTTGGACCCCTCTTCTTATTCACTCTCTCCACTACCTGCCGGTTCTATGGCCAGTCTCCTTCTGAGCTCAAAATTCCTACATTCTGGTGTAGCAGGGGTTGTGTCACATGTGCTCTACTGTCGTGGAAGCTTCTAGAACATTGTACGTCTGTGTGTATGTTCTGCTTCCGGTGCACGATCAACATTCCTTCACCTAAAGAGTTGCAAGGTAATTTCCAGTTCCCACACCTTGTCTGGTGCTCTGTCTATCTATCTATCTATCTGTACATCATGCTTTCTGTTATGATTTATATTTATAATATGGAGTCCTGACAATCCCTCCATCTTTAAAATGGATATATAACAAGAGACTAACACTAGAATATGATACTAGTGACGAAGAAGTGTTGTGGAAAGGATGCAAGGGAGCAGTAATGTCTTATTCTTCCTTTGAGCTACGGGGAATATACCGGAAAAGGACGAAAACCTACTTAGAGTTAAAGTGAATGAACCACTGAGTCCAGATTCAGAAACTCACTGTCAGATACATGTCGTAAAAGAGGTTTGTTTTGGCAAGAAGGACAGAGCAAAGGCGAGTGCAGAATCTTGCCACAACTCTTTGATCTTCGTGCAGAAAATTTATTTATTTGCCAAAAGAAATTGATCACATATTTATTTATAAATCCTGAATCGGGGGAACGAATCTTAACCCAAATGACGATAGAGGGTCGTACTCGACGCGGCTTTGGAACACTGGCGTTGATTTTTTACGATTACTGGAGGAGATGACTTCCGAGATAATAGAGAGAAGAAAGGGCCACCGTCAAGGGAAATTACTTGATACAACTGTTTTTATATGAATTTAATTAAAGTTTGCAAAATGTCAGGTGAACAGCACGAGGAAAAAAAACAAAAAAACAGTTCGGTGCTTGTTGGGATATCTGGCATCTTTCCATCACGGCCCTTGCACTCATTTTTTTTTTATTTTTAGCTTACCACATTGTGCAACGTATATTTTTTTGATGTTATATGTTTTATAGTGTCAGCTTGCATGTTTTGAAAATAAGTGCATTTTACTGCAAAACTAAGTACTTTGAAGACAACTGTAGTGTTTATTTATTTGTTTATGTTTTTGTTTTTCTCTGTATTATTTGAATTGTACAAATAATTACATAGGATATCCTCCAACCAAACTGCATTTTATGGGGGAAGGGGTTTATCCTCCCTTCCCGCAGAATGTCCGCTCATGCTTTGAAAATTTAAAAACTCTTGTCCTGTGATTTATTCGGCACACAATATTTCATTATTCTTTTGTATGTTGATGCTTTTTTTTTTTTTTTTCATTAACACGAAATAAAGAGCGTGCAGCAGAATGTTATACAGTATTGTCTTATGGAAAATAAATCACTAAGGAAGAGGTGCTACGAAGCCTTCAATGCCACCTAGAGTATGACCCAGAGAGAAATATGTTTACTGTCCGCCTATATATGTGCTAAAGGGCGTTCTTGTGTGCTCTGTGCACTTTTCTGTGTGTGCTTGATTGTATGTGCTTGTGCATGCGTGCTTGATTGTATGTGCTTGTGTATGTGCTTGATTGTATGTGCTTGTGTATGCGTGCTTGACTGTGCTTAATTGTATTTGCGCGTTTGCGTGGTGTGCTTGTGTACGTATTCTTGAGTGTGCTTGCTTGCGATTTCCTGCTTGTAAGGTAATTTGTGTGCTTGCTTAGTAGCTTCTATGTCTGTCATTGACTATGTTTGTTCATTCTTATGTGATTACTTGAGTGATCATTTGTGCGTGCATGTGTGCGGATATTATGCTTGTATGTGCATTGCTGTATGCACTTTATGTCTGTTCTCGTGCAGTTACATGGATTATAATGTGCTTGCGTGTTTGCTTCGGTTCCTGCATACGTCCTTACATTCCTGTTTGCATTTCTTTGTTTGTGTGCACTCTCTTGCGTGTTTTCGTGCAAGTTTTTAGACTCCTGGCATATGTTTCTGTACTTTTATACACATTTTTGCGTGTGCCGCCATGTTTGCTTGTGTTTTTTGCGTGACATTCTGTGCTTGCTTGTGTTCTTGTGAGTTTCCACGCTAATATGAGGTTCTGAGCTTCCTGCGTTGTTGTGTGAGCTTCAGTGCTTGTGCTTTCTTGCATGTTACTATTTGTGTGTCTGTATGCTATTCCGGTCTGTGATTGATTCTATGTATTTTCTTACGTTATTGTGTTTGGTGCTCTGCTTCTGCGAGATATTTATTTTTTGTACAATATATTTTGTTGTTTTTTTTCCCCTATGCTAGCAAGCTATACTGTGCTTAAATTCTTATCTGTGCTTGTTTGCTTCTCTTACGTCTTTGCGTACGCGTGCTTGCTTTCATGATATTTAACTCCGTGCTGAAATGCGTGTCTCCTTGCGTGTTTTCTTGCGTTTCCTTGCCACTGTGTGTTTTAATGAAAATTTGTGATTAACTTCGGGTGCCTGCTTGCATCTCTATGCTTGTGTGTGCATCCATGATACGAGTGTTCTGTATTTGACTGTGTGTGGGCTTTTGTTATGGTGTGCGTCTCTCCCTATGCGTGAATGAATGAGATTGTTTTTTTATGTTATTTACCTTCTTTCTTGTATGTCTGTGCTTGTGTATTTGTGTGAATTATTGTGCTTGCCTAATTCTCTGTTTATGCTTGCTTGTGCTTGGTGCTTTCTTGTTTATGGTTCCTTGTGCTTGGCTTCTTGTTTGCTTACACTTTATTGTTTGGTTTTGCTTCCTTGCCCCTGGTTTCCTGTGTGCTTATGTTTCCGTGTGCTTGTTTTCAGGATTCTTTGTGCATGGTTTCTTTCGTGTCCTTGTTTTACGCTTCTTTCCGATTGCATGCGTTTTGGTTTCTTATTTATGCTTACTGCTTGTTTCTGATGTTTCTGGGTTCCTGTTTGTTTATGGTTCGTTTTATTTGATTTCTTGCTTGCTTGTGCTTGGAGTCCTGTCGTGAGACACATACATTGCTTATGCATTATCAGGACAGCGTTAGTATATCTCCAAGCCTCAGAGTCTGCCACAGATGCTGCGCCAACATGTCACCACCATTACCTCTCTCTCTCTCTCTCTCTCTCTCTCTCTCTCTCTCTCCCTCCACCATCTTCTGGATCATTAGATGTCTCTTCCAAATATACCCCCCATCTTTGTTTTTTCCATATATATAGCCTTTTCCCTGTATTTCAATATGTCTGCCTTTTTATCTTACCAACCTACCTACCTACTGACCAATCCATCTGTCTACATCTACCTACTTTTGTCTTTCTATAAACCTTCCCATTTATCTGTCCATTAATTCACATATTTATTATACTCGTATTTTATGTAGCAGCGCATGTATCCATCCATCTATCTGTTTGTCTGTCTGGCTATCTGTCTATAAATATCTGATATCTGTCTGTTTATATATATTTGCGTCTCTACTTATTTATTAATATGTTTATCTATCTATGTATTTCTATATTTCTGTTAGCCATCTCCATGCTGTCCTTATGTTTAGTCTCTTTTACTTGCTTTCTTTCTTGCATTCTTTCTTTCCTGTTTCATCGTGGCAGGCACTTCTATCTTTCAGAATTAACTGATTCCGACCAAACTTGGAAACAATGACCAGCCTATGACCTATTTGTGTCTGCGAGGTGTTGGTAGCTAGGCATCTACTCGTTGCCTAGCAACGGCCGAATACCCGCATTTTTCGCATTTTTCACGTTTTGAGCTGTAGAACCATTACTAATGGGGGTAGAAAGCTCTGACATGTTTAGGAGTAATCTTGAAATCATTTCTTATCTGAAGTGTGTCATTTTTCCCGTCTCTTCGGAAGTTTTCGAGTGGCAACCCTGCGAAGATTGGCCTGGGCGTCCCTAGCAACCAGTACCGATTTTCAAAAATTCCCCTCTAGTTCCCCAGTGGCTCGATGGAATAGAATGAAAGTTTGCATGTTGATAGACATTGACTAGTACTACAACTTTCTATGTACACCTATGTGGTACATTGGCCAGGTCAGGGGTCAAAAGTCATTAACTGCAAAAACGGTGAATATAGCTAAAGTTACAACAATGTTCTCGTGAAATGTTAAGGCTTTGAAGATTAATAAGCCAGGGCAGTGATTTTTGGGTGGAGTGTTGCAGTGGAGTACCTCCATACAAAAATGACATCTAGTGTGGAAACTCACCTCCAGTCACTGGCAGCCCACCTAGAAGTTGTACCTCTGGTGGGCCATTCTGCGAATTTTAAGTTCCCTAGCTCCATAGTGGGTGAATGGAATCAAGTGAAACTTTGCGTGCTTATAGACGTTACTGAGTACTACAAGTGAGCTTTGTTCGGGCATGACCTATATCCGCCAGGTCAGGGGTCGAAGGTCATCAAGTGCAGAAAATATGAAAGGCCCTAAAACTACGACCTATCTTGCATGAAATGCTAAGGCTCCAAATATTATTAAACCAGGGCCATGATTTTGAGGTGGAATTTTGGACTGGAGTACCTCCATACAGGGAATAACTTTTAGTATCAAAGCTCACTTCCGGTCGCCGAGAAAGCTTGGTCTGCTTGGAGCTGGCCATCGTCGCCTAAAGGCTTGTCTTTTCTTTCATCGTCGCTTTCTTTCCTATGTTATTTCCTCATATTAGCTTTCTTCAATTTTGTAAACAATATCCTTAATAAATTGTCTACTTTTCCTTTTGTTGGTCTGTTTTCATAATATTGTTTTATTGTTTCTTCTTTTGTTATGTTTGTTCCTTCCTAGTCATAGCTTTTCATTGTTGTGGGGTTGTTTACAAAAAATCAGCAAGCTTAAAGTTCCATTTTTATTTTTAAAGCTGACTGGTTAGTTTTCCTGAGTTTGCCGTACCAGTTGTATTTGTGTTGTAGAGTAGAGCGAAGTACTATTGTGTAGTATAGCGTAGAGGATAGCAAAGCAGAAAAGTAACTATAATTATATATGTGTTTGTGGTAGGTGAGGACGCTCACCATCCACTCACTCGTTGTAGTGCTGCTCACGGGTGTCTGCCCTTTCCTCTCCTCCCTCCATTCCTTCCTTCCTCTTCTGTCTTTCTTTACTCCATTCTTTCCTCGTCCTTCTGCCTACGGGTGACTTTACACTCCCTCTTTTGTCTTTCTTTCCTTCATTCTTTCCTCTTCCTTTTCCCTATGGGTGACTCTACATAAGCCTAATGGTTTCCTGTACACCAGGACATGTAGACATGTAGAGGTGCATGATGTGTAGGAGGGCTACTGGGCCTTGAGAGCAGGCTGTGAAGCCTATGCCCAGAGTTGGACACATACAAAAAAAAAAAAAACATTCAGTACGTTGCTTGGTAACCATATAACCAAGTTATGGCGCCTGATGGTTTTGTGGGTAATTACAGCGCTTCAATCGGATTCAGCTGGTGAAGGTTTATAACCAAGGAGTGGTTGGGGTTATTGCTCAAGTAATGCCACTCAGGGATGAGTGAGGCTGGTCACTCTCATCTTAAATGTCACGACCAAATTGGCTAGCCTCAGGCTTCTACGTTCCTCATGGAACAACGTAGAATTGGATGATGGATGGATGGATTGAGAAAATTGGGAGAAATACACTGAGGTGGTTTGAACATGAAGAGAGAATGGAGAATGAAACACTGAGTAAGAGGGTGTATGTTGGTGAAGTGGAGGGAGGGAGAGCGAGGGGGAGACCGAGGATGAGGTACAGGGATGGAGTTGAGAGGTATATGAGGGAGGGGGGAGTGAGCTGGGGGGAGGGCAGTCAAATGGTGGGTGACAGAGCGACTTGGAGGCGTTTTGTCTGCGGCCACCCTGTGCGGGATTAGGGCGTTGGTTATAGACAAATAGATAATTATACATACATATAAACAGATAGATAGGTAGACAGATAGACAGATAGATAGATAAATACTGTACAGGTTTCCGATGCTCCACCTCTTTTATATGCTTGCTTTTTGGTGTTTGTCTCTCTGTCCCCGTCTTTCTGACTGCCTCGCAGACTCTATCTTTGTACCTACAACAATCCTCTCTCTCTCTCTCTCTCTCTCTCTCTCTCTCTCTCTCTCTCTCTCTCTCCCACCCACCTCCTGTAAATAATCACATCCTTCTAGCCCCCACCATTGCTACAACGGCAGGGTTTCGCTGATACGTCGAGAACGACGCATGGATAGGACAGTCAAGTAATAAACGGCCTCTGAACATTTCAGGGTTTTATTCCTCTTAGGCACAGTTGAGGTATACTTAAAGAAATCTGTGACTTTTCTCTCCCACACTTCCTCCGTCCTCTCCCACTACAACTCGCTCACTGTCCATTCACTAACTGACTGACTCTTACCGACTCTTTGACTGACTACATTGTCTTTCACCAATTAGCTCATAGAAGTGTTCGTGCGCCCTTCGGGCTAATCGCACTTGCTCCTGCGGAGGGCACTCACGTTTATGCGCTGTTCTAGTGTAACGTTGTCACTTGGATTTTTTGCAGCTAACCAATTGATCGTGTTATTTGCAGCTTCGGAAATAGAACCCAAGTTTATTTTAGTGCTATCTCTGGGCAAAAAATTCTACGGAGATACGATGCCGGACTTCGGGAGCAGCGTTTTTTTTTTTTTTTTTTTTTTTTTTTTTTTAAATCAAAATATGATCGCTCATTAAATATAGTAAAAGTTTTTCAATCGTGATGGGACCAAGTTTTTTTTTTTCACATCAGCGATTTTTTTGCGATTTTTGTGCCATTTTTGTGTGATTTGAATGTGTAGTTTCGGCTGCCCAAAATACACACACACACGCACACACACACACACACACACACATACACACGGCTACTGTTATAATATATTACATTGTCTGACTCACTCTGTCACTGACTTTCTGTCACTATCCTTCTGCCACTGACTGATTCACTGACTGTTTGCTGCCTGTCCGTTACTCCTCTCTGAGTGGCTGCCTTGCACAAACTACGTGCTTCTGACTTGATGTCTCGCACTAAACTGTCCAATACTCAATGGCTCACAGACTAAACTGTCTTGGCAGCATGATGGTGTTTTTAAATACTCTATCTCCCGACTCTACCTACTGCAGAGCCCAGAATATTCTAAGCCTAGGAAAGAATTCAATTTCTGATCCAATAATGCCTATTCCAGAGCCTTTTTTTTATGCGAGGAAGAAGGAACCAAAGGCTGAGCCCACATGAATGTTCCTTCCAAGAGAGAGAGGAAAAAAAAGAGAGAGGGAAATTCAAGATCCATTCATTTTGAGATGCCTGGACACACTGCGTTTGAAGGACTGGAGATCATAGGATGTAAGGAATTACAGACAGAGGGAGACAATTCCAGAGTTGACCTGTTGCGTAAATGAAGGACTGGGAGTAATGGTTAACTCTTGCATTAGATAGTTGGACAGAAAAGGGATGAGAATTTGTTGCTAGACGGGTGCTACACACCCATCTTAGAGGTGGAGGGATGCAAACAGACAATTCAGAGGAGCAGTGACCATTGAAGTGGCGATAGAAAAGCGATTAAGAGGCAACAATGAGGCTAAGAGACAGAGGTTGTAGAGAGCCAGTAAGAGAAGAAGAGTAGATCAGACGAATAGCCTTTGACTCCACCCTATTGAGAAGAGCTGTATGTGGGGAGCCTCCCCACACATGAGAGTTGTACTCCAAACAGGGGCGAATAAAACCCGTGTATAAAATCAACAACTGTGCAGGGGTAAAGAAGGCACAGAGTCGGCTTAGCACGTCTAATCTCTTGGAAGCAGATTCTACATGAGATGCAATATGATCTTTCCAAGATAAGTCCAGTGTGAATGAAACCCCAAGCATGTTCAAGGATGATGCAGGATCGGGCTGGATATTATTAAACATTAGTGGGTACTCCTGTGGAAGATTTTGAGGGGTTGATAGGTGTAAGAACTGAATCTTTGATGCATTAAAAACAAGATTATTTTTACCCCAGTCAGAGATATGAGCCAAGTCAGACATTAGGTGTGCCATAGCCTCATCCCTTGTTTGTTGCAGTAACTGCTGAGATGGATGTTGCGGAATCCGAATGGAAAGGTGAAGGGTGGAATCATCAGTGTACGAGTGGATAGGATTAGATGTACAGCTTAGAAAATCATTGATGAATAAAAGGAAGAGAGTTGGTGATAGGACAGAGCCCCGAGGAACACCACTGTTGATACATCTAGAAGAAGAACGATGGCCGTCTACAACAACGGCTATAGAACGACCAGAAAGGAAGCTAGAGATGAAGGCACAGATAGAAGGATAGAAACCGTAAGAGGGCAGTTTGGAAATTAAAGATTTATGCCAGACTCGATCGAAAGCCTTTGAGATATCAAGTGCAACGACAAAGCTTTCGCCAAAGTCCCAAAAGGAGAATGACCAGGAGTCTGAAAGGTAGGTGAGAAGATCGCCAGTGGAGCGTCACTGACGGAACCCATACTGACGATCAGAAAGTTGTGATAGGAAAGATGTTTTAAAATTTTTCTGTTAAGAATCGACTCGAAACTCTCATTTTCGATGCTATAATGCACTAAAATTAACAGTGCAAAACAACAATAATAACAACAACTAATTCCTAAGGTAAGAGAGAAAGAAAATCAAACAGACACGTCAAAATCTTCAGAATGTTCTTCACATCCCCAGACACAAACATTAACCTAAACCTACAGCATATCACTTAATTCTAGAATGTTCCTCATATCTTCAGATATAATACAGAAGCCTAATCCTACCAGCATTACACTGCCCCTCCCTTAAAATTGTGTTGTTCCCAAATAACCCAAATAATCTTACCGATATACAGTTATATACACGAAAAACTTTCAATACTAACAGGTAGTTGCCATCAACTGCTAAGTCCCACAGCATGAAGACTTGGATCGTCAGTTCTGTCAACTCTGCTATTCTTCTCGGACCTCTTTTAATCTGCAGTGTCCAGCAGGTTCTCGGCTCCACTCCAAGTGCGCTTTCCAGGCCCAGGTCTCCTGTGGAAATTTCATCAGTATACTTCATCATGAGCCCCACCAGCTGATCCATCTGTGGATTCTCCAGCCACTGGGTACTTCTGGCAAACAGATCCTACAAGTATTCAGATTGTTCTTCCTGGGGCTTAAACATACTCCTCTTGCATGTACTACTCAGTTGCTGTGATCAACTTCTCGGCACAACCCCACAACTGTGCCCTGATGTATATTCTCAGGATGAAGTGAAAAGCTGGCTATGACAACATGTATACTTCTTCTGCCATATGGTCAACTAAAGTCCTGCCTTCTGTCCCCTCTTCTTCCATCAGACCATGGCTCCTGTGCTCCACCAGTCCCATGGAAGTGTGCAGTGTGTTGTAGATCTTGCAGGGCAACAGCATCCCTGACTTAGGGGGGATAAATGTAGTCAATCTGGTAGTCACTAGCAGACTTCCATGCTCCATAGCCCTCAGCAGAACACTCCTTCCTTTTCCACTCATTTTCATCTAATGGGAAGTCAAGCAGGCAGCAGCAAGATATCAGGCAGTTCAAACCAAAGATGCGGGGGGTACCCGATGTCTACAATACATATGGTCAGGGTCTCTTCCTTTCCTCCCTGCCGCATCCTGACACCCAGAGGTCCCCCAGGTACAGCACAGCACATTGCAACTCCACACAGCCGCTGCAAAGTCTCTGGAAACTGGTGATGACCCACCACATTCAGCTGTACCAAAGTCCTCTCTGATCCTGTGTCGAGAACCATTGGACATGCTACTCCCTCAGTCTCAACATCCCCATCTGTGCATCTGTCACTGGCACTTAAGGGGTGTGCTTGGTGCTGACCCTCAGCAAAACACTGCTCAAGGATTTCTACCCTGTTACTTAATGTATTTCACTTCTCACTTTATCCCCTGCTACACAGGAAACCTCTTCCCTCGCTTCTCTTGTCTGGTTGCTTATTCTCATTACCTTGCTGTATGGTCAATAAAAAAATTATCAACCATTTTACCACACGTATCATTTTGAAACACATTGTGATACATGGGGCACCTTGTACTTACAAGTGCTAATGTTGTCCTTGGTAATTATTATGTCTCGAAATTGCATAAATTGTCACAGTCTGGATGACATATTTGTTTAGGCAATCGTGTGTCTGAAAAACTCGCTCGTTTTCTCAACCACTGAATCCCAGGTATGAAATGCATTTTGGCTGATTGTTCACCACATTTTGTTGCTTCAGTTTTCTGGTCCCATCCTGCAGCTCCTTTCATAACTGGTGAAGCTTCTGTCTGTGCCCACTTAGCACTTCTCTAGTCTTGTGTAGTATTGTGCTTGGGCATCTTTTTGTTTTTGATATCACTTTTGTTATTCTTGATGTGCTCTCAACACTGTGAGTATATCTTCCTTTTGTTCTTGCTGTGCTTCTCAATATTTTTGTTCTTCTTGCTGTGTGTCCGACTATTTCTTTTGTTCTTGCTGTGCTTCTCAATATTTTTGTTCTTCTTGCTGTGTGTCCGACTATTTCTTTTGTTCTTGCTGTTGTGTTCCAATTTTTCTTTTGTTCTTCATAATGTGCTTCTAGATATTTCTTTTGTTCTTGCTGTGATTCTTGACATTTCTTTTGTTCTTCTTGTTGTTCTCTCAATACACTGGCTATATCTGCCAGAGTTATGTCTGCAGTTTTGACAGCCTGTTCACGTGTCATCATCTCTCATTGTGTATCCCACTCCTGACACCAGTGGTTACAACCGTAGGATTTCACTGATACATCGATGTTAATGTGTAGAAAGGTCATCCGGTTAATTAAAGGCTGTTGAACATTTCAGTGTTTTATTCCTTCTAGGTATAGCTGAGGTACACTTGCAAAACATTGTTACTTTTCTCTCCCACGATACCTCCGTCCCCTCCCACTACTACTCACTCACTCACTGTCTGTTACCTGACTGATTGAATTATTAACTCTCTGACTGACTACTCAGTCCTTCAATGATTAGCTCTTATTGTCTGACTCACTAACTCTTTCAGTGACTCCATCACTATCCATCCACCACTGACTCACTGGCCGACTCAGTGTCTGTTCACTGACTCCATCTCTCCTCTCTGACTGGCTGCCTCTCACAAACCAACTGTCAGTGATTGGATGCTAAACAGAAAACTCTGTCCATTACTCACTGACTCATTGACTAAACCATCTTGGCGGTGAAATGGTCTTTTTAAATATTCCCCCCCTCCCCCCGACCTTACCTACTAGTGCAGCTCAGAATTTTCTACAGCCTAGGGGAGAACTCATACTTTCTTTTACAGTAAAGTTTATTCTACAGCCTAGGAGAAAACACATTTTCCTGGCAATAATGCACATAAATTAACAATGAGCAATAACAATAATGACAAGAACTAATTTCTAAGATAAGAGAGAAAGTAAATCAGACAGACATGATAGATCTCCAGAATGTTCCTCACATCTCCAGACACAAACATTAACCTAACCTACGACATAACAAATCTTTTCTAGAATGTTCCTCACATCTCCAGATATAAATCACTAACCTAATCTTACCCACATAACAATGCTATTTCACTTGCTTTTAGAAAATGCCTCTTAAAGTAGAGGAAGTTAAAAAGGCTAAAATAATAGAATTTACTGTTGTCTGAACAATGGTTTGCGTGACATTAAAAGAATTATTGGCAGGTGTTTATTTGGGTGATGTGGGTAGCTACGGTGTTGGGCTGGTGTGAGTAGTGTAGTGGTATTATGAGGTTGGGAGGATGAGAGAGAGAGAGAGAGAGAGAGAGAGAGAGAGACAGACAGACAGAGAGACAGAGAGAGAGAGTCTGTGCTGTATATACGGTGTGTGTGTGTGTGTGTGTGTGTGTGTGTGTTTTTTTTTATGTGTTCGACTCTGGGCATAGGCTTCACAGCCTGCTCTCAAGGCCCAGCAGTCCTCCTACATTCCATACACCTCTTCATGTCACCACTTCGGCGCTAACACCCACCGTCCATATTGAATACAGGCTAGGGCTGTCTCATACAGGACTGGTGTGTTGGTATTAGCGGGGGTATTTTTACGACATGTCGGCGGGTCTTCTGGTAGATCAGTAAAGCTTGATTTTAATGAAATTCAAATCCTTAAACTGTCCCTTGCCCCCAGCGGGGATTTGAACCTGGGTCCATTAGAACGGCAGGCCACGTCTCTACCGATTGAGCCACGCCTCAATGTGTGTGTGTACGGGTGTTTATATTTGCAGAGGGAGTTTACATACACCTATGTGCACTTGTGCCTAGGGTAAACGAAAGGGACAAGAATAAAACGACAGAGGTTGGTGTATAGATACATAGATTATTATACAGAGACGAGAGAGTTATGTATGTGATTGATAAGAATAGTGAAAATAAAGCACACACATGGACACATATACACATCTCTCTCTCTCTCTCTCTCTCTCTCTCTCTCTCTCTCTATTTATCTATTATCTGTGTGTGTGTGTGTGTGTGTGTGTGTGTGTGTGTGTGTGTGTGTGTGTGTAGTTTTTTATTCATCTATTTAGTTACTTCTGTATGTATTTATATATGTATATTAAGGTGGTCCTCAAAATTCATTATGGATAATTCGAAAGTGCAATGCATTGTTTTAGTTGCACTCACTGAAATATTAACTTTTCCAAAATTTCATTCCTTTTCATTAACTTTTACTGCTGCCATATGATCCTGCATTAGCCTGTACCAGACGACTGAGACGTGGCTGGGAGTGGTGTTACGAAATGACTTTTTATTTTTATTTTTTTTCATTTTACCTTAGTATTCAAAAATTTTACTGAATCTCAGATTTAATCAGTTTCAGTTTAATTACTGTAGATATGAAGAGTTAAATTAGACTGAATATATTCAATGAATTTAGTTAGATACCATAACCTAATCTGATAACGTTACGTCACACCTACAGCGTATATACTCGTAAAATGATCAACCACAAACTGTTCATCAGTTATCAGATATTCTCGCTACGGATAACATTGTCTCAAGTTGAGTATATCAAAACACCATCTATAACGAACCCCTGTTGACCAAAGTAAGTCTCTTAGAATGTCAAGCTTTTGTTACAGAGAAATACTGATTAGTATTACGTCATGTAGGGACTTAACAGTGTAGCTAACCATCGTATAAATTTGGCCTCTTTCTAGATTTTCGTTTGTGGCCATATCTAGTTCGGTCATGGCATATGTGACCAGAAAACAGAATCATGTTTGGTTGTTTGGCTTTCCAGCTGACATTATACCCGAGAATCGTCTCCCATCTTTGGCAGAAGTCCTGCAGCGGTATTTCAAGTAACACCAATGCGAAAAGTTGGAAGTAACGAATGCAGCAACTCAAGTTGTTCGTGAAACAATGTCCATCTGGGAGAAGACGCGAATCCCAGCTGCTGAATATGAGAATGCCACTTCTAAGTTGGAAAAGGTTGTTCAGTTTCGGTCTATCCTTAAGGGAAAAACTCGACGATCTACATCACAGATAAACAGTGATAAGTTTTAATCAAGTCTGAATGATTTTTTTGATATCGCTCATGTCGAGGTTCTTCAGTAGATTAAAGTTCCAGAGGACTAAGAATTCCTCAGAGTGCAACTGGAGCCGAAGTGACAGGGCTTCCTAGTCGGCGTTGACAAAGTCCTAGCAGAAAAAGAGGAGCAGGCTCTTCTGTGTAACCAGTCGATGACAAAGAAAGTGCAGCAAGAAAAAAAGGAACGATCAGTAGGACAGGAGACTGTCGAGTTGACATACTCGCCGAACAGCAGCAACAGCAGCAGTGATGAAGCCAATGACAGCGGGAGCGGTGGCACTTCCTTCCACTGCAAAGAGGTTGTGCCGTGCAAGGAAAATTGTTATCCACAGGTGATTGCAACACTTGACTGCTCTAAAGTCATTGACCGATCGGCAGTTCACATACTATCCACGGCAGTTTCTGCCTTGGGTCATAAATGCTTAGAGTTGGCAATCAATAGGTCGTCGATCGGATCTAGGCGAACCCAATGGAAGGCGATCGCCATGATCCGAGAATCTTTTGCTAGTGACAGGAACCTAATCATCCACAGGGATGGGAAAATCCTTCCAGATAACGGTAAGAAGGTTGACTGTGTTGGTGTCATCGTTACAAACGGAAAAGGAACTGTAAAGCTTCGTGGTGTACCTAAGAATTCTACGGGGACTGGGTTAGCAACGGCTAATGCTGTGATGCAGTGTCTCAAGGATCGGGAGTTATCAGAGAAGTTGGTCAGCATGAGCTTTGATACGACATATAGTAACACTGGATCAGCATTTGGTGCATGCACTCTTCTGCAGCAACAACTGTGACGCCCACTAATTCATTTTGCATGCCGTCATCACATCATGGAATTGGCTGCAGGTTCAGTTTTCTCAATGTGCTTCGGCCCGTCTTCTGGTCTAGATATAGCCATTTTCAAGCATTTTCAATCAAGTTGGAAAACCATCGATCAAGAGAAGTTTGAACAATTGAAGCCCATTGATCTTGATCCAGTGGTGGCCAGTGCATTTTGCAGTTGCAGAGAACAAGTTGTGTCATTTTGCATCAAGGAACTCGGAATTGCTCAACCTAGAGATGATTACCGTGAACTTCTTGAGTTAGTCACCGTTCTCTTTGGTGAGCATCCACCAAGCCCATCTTTCAACTTCCTCCAGCGAGGTGCCCTTCACCATGCAAGGTGAATGAGCAGCATGATCTATGGAATTAAGCTGGATTTGTTCCGAGCTCAGTATCAAATGACTGCAGCTGAGCTCACTGGCCTCAGATGATTTGTGACATTCAATAGAGTATTGTATATCAAAGCCTGGTTCGATGCTTAATCATCCATTGCTGCTCCAGCTGGAGAATAGGCATTCTTGAAACGACTGCTTTCCTATTCTGATCCCAGCATTGCCACGGTTGCTAGCAAAAAAACTTGACAGTCATCTGTGCTATCTGAGTGAAGAGGTTGCAAGGCTCGCAGTATTCGATGGGACAATTCCCTTCGGTGTTATGCGTAAGGTGATGGTCAGTCTCAAGCGGGAACACGACGAGGATCTTCAACCAATAGCATATCCTGACCCAGCAGCAAAGGAAGTCATCGCAGATAAGACTAGCGAATTTCATCACATCTGCCTCAAGCCTGATACTTGAGGCTTTCGACATCAACATAGACTTCCTAGACAGAGACCCTGCTGATTGGGAGGACTCGTCCTCCTTCCAGTCAGCACGACAGATACGGGGCTCGATTGCTGTTGTAAATATATTTTCCAAGCATAGAGTACCTTTTATCCAGGACTATTAATCAAGTCATTACGAAAGACGAAGATCAATATCAACATCTATAAGTTGTTGAAGGTCATCTTCACCAGCTTCCTGGCACGAACAAAGCAGGAACTTCACCTAGCTACTCCCGGAAATAATCATTGCTTGTGAAATGCTCTGCTTTATAATGTCTTTGTTTTGGTTTGTTTTTAATGTCGTCAATAAACAAGAGTTACAGGAATGAACTGTTTTCGCTCTCTTATTATCTCACTGAACAAACTAACATTTTCTATAGTTTTCGTTTCAGTATCGAAAACTGCAATATAGCTATCCTCCGACTGGGAGACCAAAAACCCGTATTATTCATCTCGTGGGACAGTAGTTAATGGAGTCGTTTAAAGACAATAATTGGCTCCAACCATTTTCTTATCTGTATGAACTATTTCATACGGAATCACCTTTAGTTTTTTTTTTTTTTTTTTTGGTTTAGGTGTACTCGAGGACCACCCTAATGTCTATAGATAGACAGACGGTGATAGATAGATGTTGTTACTGATAGATGGACAAATATCTAATACAATTATAGATGAAGGGAAACTGAAGTGAAACATTTTGACATTAAGTAAAACGTCACCATAAGAAGGTTGAAATTTGACAAGAAAAACAGACGAAAGACTTTGAAAGGACGGGAGACGAGTGAGAGGGCTTGAAGGGGAGAGAAGGAGAAGGAAGAAGGGGAGAAAGCAGGGAGAGCAGTCATAGGAGAGGAGAGGAGAACAGGAACAAAAGGGTAAGGGCAGGGGAAGAAGGGCAATAGTGAAGCATGGACTCTAGAGAAAAACAATTTATAGTGGGACACCTGTTGCCCTGTGGAGTATTTATGTACTGGGGTAAACCACTTACACTAAATGTATATACTGCCCACGTGTCTGAGCAGACCGGTAGGACAATAGTACCATGTACCCTGCCACCCATCATTCCCTGCAGTGTAAACGTTGAGAAGGTAGAGAAGATACAGTGGTGTTTGAAAAAGACTGATGGAAGTTTTGTAGGAGAAAAGAAAAGCTTCTGATGACGTCCAAATTGATAAGGCGCGTTTTTGATAAACTGGATGCTTAAGCCAGGCTTCACTCTTTGGCTTATGTCTCAATTGCCGCACAAAAACAACTCTCTAACCTGTGATCAGCTGACCACGGCAAGCACCCCAATCAACGAACCTCGGTAAGCATAGCATATACATTTCTAGAATGCATCCACAGTTACTTATGATTCGAGCAAGTGTATACAGTCGTGAATCACTGCAAGTCATACATTCGCGGCATAATCTAAAAGAATGTTTAAAACGTCACTTGTAACAGAAAAGTGTACGTGTCCTTGTTTATGTAAGATGTCATACCTCTGGGCTCAAGCTACCTCAAGCACGGTGTAAGACCAGCTTCCATCCATCCATCGTAAAAACTGGAACGAACGTTTGGTTATAGGCAGGCTCAAGCTTGGGAGCCTGGGTCTCGCTAAAGTACGTCTTAAAGTGGGTCATTCCTTTGAAAAGACTAAAAATTGTAATCACTCCTATACTTCCCCACCTAATGTGCAGGTATCAAGGTTTTCGTTATCTAGCGTTGAGAATACAATTTAATTGCTTCATGAATGGACTGAAAGGGGACTGTGTAGGAATTATAAATCAAATGGCCATCACAGAATGAATTTAAAGAAACCGGTTTAGTAACTGAATCTAAATGTCAATCAATGAATGAAGCTAACCAATAGTAAATATCAACCTATGAATGAAACGAACCACTAGTATATAAACCTCGGCTGATTGAAGGTAGGCAATGTGCATTTTCTCTCTTCCAAGTACATCCACACACATAACAACTCACTCTGGGCAATACTGAAATGCATACGAAATATTTATCGTTGAATATCGAAAGCATACAAAAAAAAAGTTAGATAATGGAAAAACGGTAGACTGGCAACACCGAAGCCTCATGGTGTTGCCATATGTATGGCCTAGTTTTGGTCTTGTATATTTTAGGCCAGGAGAGAGAGAGAGAGAGAGAGAGAGAGAGAGAGAGAGAGAGAGAGAGAGAGAGCGGTGGATGTGAAGGGATAATCTTGAGAAAGTAGCCTAGAATGAATGGGGAGGATGGAGGGAAGGTAGGAGGGAGGAAAGAAAAAGCAGGATGATAGGATGGAAAATATGGAAGTAAGACAAAAGAAAGCAGAATGAGGCAAAAAAAAAAAATAAATAAATAAAAAAACATGAATTATGTAGATATGATGGCATTGTATGATATCCTCTGAACACTTTACTACAACTTATTCATTTTAATTAGGCGGAGATTTTCATTTACTCGCACCTTATTTTCCATACTTCGTCGGCAGAATTAGAGAGTACTATGGTTTATTATTAATTCTATAGCACTTCTGTGTGATTAGCATACTGTTTTAGTGCTCATCTTTTGTCCTGGTCATAGTTTGATCCTAAATGTCGGCGTGGGATGATTTTAGTTCTCAGAGGATGGCATTAGCTTTTGGAGGGTGAGGTTAGCTTTAATAAGGCGAAGCTGGCTTTTACTGGACGCAGTTAGCTTTTGTGGAATAATGTTAGCTTTTGTAAGACGACGTTAGGTATTGTAGGACGACATAAAGTTTGTTGGACCGTCTAAGCATTTACAGGACTATGTTAGCTGTTATAAGACTACGTTAGCTATTCTAGGACGAGGTTAGCTTTTGTAGTAAGACCTTACCTATATAGGACAAGGTTAGCTTTTCTAGAACGAGGTTAGCTTTTGTAGGACAACATTGGCTTTTGAAGAACAAGAGTATTAGACTCGTTTATAGTGACGTTATCTTTTGTAGGACGAAATTAGCTTTTGGACGCAACGCAAGATGATTATATTCGACTAAATCAAAGAAACCTGAGAGTGTTAATATCTCACTTTGCAGGTAACGCTCTCAGGACACTTAAGTTGATTTAATGGCTTTACTTTAGCCTCTCCTCACAGACACACCAGGTTTTCTAAGTCCTTCCTCTTCCCTTTACAATATTGCCTTCTGTGCTACGATTTCGTTTTACTTTCCTCTCTCTCTCTCTCTCTCTCTCTCTCTCTCTCTCTCTCTCTCTCTCTCTCATTTATTTTCATCTTGTCTTTCGGTCTCTGTCTGTCATTCTCATTGCCAGAGGCCCATGTAAGAAGGAGTTGAGGGAGAAGATACATAAAGGACGACAGGAAAGAGAATGAGATACAGAAGAAACCATATATGGAAAGAAAATAAAACAGTGGAAAGGGGGGAAGGAAAGTTGTAGAATGACAGTTGTGTATGTGTGTGTGTGTGTGTGTGTGTGTGTGTGTGTGTGAGAGAGAGAGAGAGAGAGAGAGAGAGAGAGAAATATTGACTTTCTTAGGCATGCATCCGTCCTGTTATAGTCTTTATCAAAATGGTTTATGAAGGTTAATATGATTGGGTATTTAGTTCATAATCCCCATAACAATTGCTGGGAAGTGTAAGGGGAATTACTCTTTGAGAGGGTTTGTCATGTGAATAGGATGGAGAATGAGAGACTGACTTGGAGATTGTGTGTGAGTGAGGTGGAGGGATGGAGATGGAGGGGGAACCGAGGATGAGATGATTGGATGGGGTTTATATCAGTGAGGATACTGTGAGTTTAAAGGAAGTCAGCCTCATGGAGATGGATACTAACATAGCCACTCCTTTGAAACTCGCCTAAGTCTTCCAGCTGTATATGTAATGCCACAAATTTAGTATTCATGTATGTGTTTAGAGGTACTGTAATTTCTAAGTTAGATAGGGTGTAATCTGAATACTAGTCTATAAATTCCTGTCCTAAGTAGTAATTCATATGTTAATAATTGATGTAGGGTTAACTTTATTTTCATATGTATGCATCTCTGTATCTATGCATTGGGTGATGTAGTTGTGGATGTTGAGCTATGGGAATTCCTCCATCTGGTCGAGTAATGAATAACATATGCAAGCAGTCTTTCTCCTTGTTGTGCGTTGTTGTTGGGCGCCAAGTTTAAACCTTAAACAGAGTAATGATGGGTATACAAATCTCTCTGTATCCTAGTTGTGAAATGCTTACTAATGAAGCTGCTAGAGCCCAAATATGTAAGATTAACAGTCAAAAAGGCCTAAATAATGTCATTTGTGAGGATTCAATAGTCCCACTTGCCTTAGCCGTCACTAGATGGCATAAGCTGCCCCAAATTCAAGGCGGGATAGTGGTAAATTCAGTATTTAAAATAAGTAAGGATTGAATCCCAAATTTTCCCCAATCCAATCAAAAGTCCTTGCGTCATGTGTACACTGCTAAATAAATTGTGAAGAGAATTGAAACCCACCATATTTCAAAAACACCAACTCATTTGACCTAGCAGTGGCGTCTCTGGCGTACCCGGGAGGCCGCACTTGCTGCTCACACATCGTGTGTAATGGACGTTGGTTCAGGTGAGCTGTCCACATTTCTCCTTCCCCCCCCCCTTTTCCTTGTTTAATCCTTACTTGGCGTGAACCATATGAAGTAATATTGCTAAAAACTTAACGTAGACTTGCTGCTCACACATCGTGTGTAATGGACGTTGGTTCAGTCCCCAGACACCGGCGACGTCAGAGTGTGCACGAGGCCTTCTCATGGTATTGCCCATAGACTCGAACATACACACGGACACTACCCATGTATTATTTTATAAACCGAATGTAGTTGAAATGGTATTATTGATCTATCAAGTGAACTTCTTTTTTTTGTAGATAAGGAATAGACATTTGAAAAGTGATGTGTGTAACGGAAAGGCGAAATTCAAATCCATTAACCGTTTTCTTTCTCATATATCAATATGTTAGAAAATTAGGAGCGTGGAAAGGGAACTTAGTGGTTGTGAGCAATAATGTGATTTTGAGTGTTCCTCGAGGCTACACAAGCCCGAGTGATTATGTATTCCTGGTGATTATGCGAATTCGAGTTGTTCCTGGAGGCTAAACAAGCCCGAGTGATTATGTATTTTTTTTTTGTTTTGTGATTATGCATTAATGATGATTTTGAATTGTTAATAATTATGAATTGATAGTGATTGGGAATTATAGTGAATTGCATTATTAGAGAGTACTATACGGACGAAATAGAACACGAGTAATTATTTTTATTGGTTCGAGGCTATGCCAACCCGAAAAGATAACCCAAGCTCGTAAAAATGTACCTGTCTTGAGGCTATGGTCGAGCCCAAGAATAACTGACAATAAAAGAGTGAGGTACGATGACCTCAGAAACTGCTTGAATGTTCCAAATTGTTTCGCCTGGTGACAATGTTGTAGGAATGATAACCCAAACCATGGTTTTAGTGTACAACCCTTTTTCATATGACTAAAGGTCATGTAATTAAAAATGTCTTTTGAAAACCAGTATAGAATTATTAAAGTAAAGTATGTCATTTTTTTTTTGTGTTATACCCAATCAATGGAATTATGTCGTCTCCTGCCTAACTCCAATTCAAGATTCCTTCGCTTTGGGAACGACGACCACACGTGGTACTGACTTAATCTCGACTCGGCCAAAAAACGACAAACACTACCAAAACTATCTTAAACAATTATCCTTTACCATACCAAGTAAAACCACCAACCCCTCCCCCTTTTGTTTTACTGAAGTGAATTTTCTAATAACCAAGGAGGGGAGACTAAGTCAAGTACCATTTGTATTATCAATGGGTAAGTTGACCACCACCAAGAACCGGTAAGATTATAAATCCTAACATTACACTGATCGAACAAAAACGGTGGAAGTAAATTCTTACCGTTACACTGGTGTCAACCGGTGGGAATAAATTTCCATTATTACACTGGTGGCAATAGCGGTGGGATATTCATCGTTCCCAAATTAGTGGCATTGGTGAGAAAGTGAAGGGAAGTGAATAGCAAAGAGTGAGAATGTTATAAAGAGACAACATTTCAAAATTTAATTTCCTTTTTTTTTTGTGAGTAAGAATAGAAAATTAGGGTCACCATGTCTCTGTATGGACAGTTGTTTGCTCAGTCACAGCCAGAAGCTGATCGTCCGTCTCAAGTGGGGAGAGATCATGTAACCATTCAATTGGATGAGGCGGAGGAACAATTCGGTACTACTAAGAGAACGTTGCTTTCACACTTGACCCCTTGTTCACACATTATGAATTCACATCACTTTCTCACAAAACCACGTGATATCCCAATTTTGGAATTAAATCAGCTTCAAGGGATAGAAGGTACATCTCGCCTCGAAATGTTTTGTGAGGCGGTGGAACAAACTGAAACCAGTAACGCAACCAGAATCCAGGTTGCCAAAAGTCGAATGGGTTCCGAATTGGCCACTTTTAT
Organism: Coenobita brevimanus; assembly: GCF_032717465.1. Taxonomy (NCBI): domain Eukaryota; kingdom Metazoa; phylum Arthropoda; class Malacostraca; order Decapoda; family Coenobitidae; genus Coenobita; species Coenobita brevimanus. The sequence goes on from NC_137031.1 coordinate 26,886,141, forward strand.
TCATAATTATCAAAAGAAGCATTTTGCACTGTCATGGCCCAAGCTAAAAAAATTCTTGAGTGCGGAGTCTACCATTGAGCTGAGTGTAGATCGAGCTTGGCAAGAGCTAGAGAACATGACCTATGACTGGGAAGAATCACCCCAGGCGTTTGTACATAGGTTCATGTGTAAGCATGCGGCTCTCGAAACAAAGTTTCCAAAAGAAAAGTTTCCCTCGCGAGATAAACAGATTAAGAAGAAACTGTGGTATGGTCTTCCACTCGAGTCTAGGGAAAAATTGGAAGGTTACCTTGATGATGGATATCCACTCCGTAAATTCATTGACAGGATCGAAAATGAAAGGCAGCTTCTCGAAGAGAGGTACACCACCAGAGTTAATGCAATGCCGGATGGGGACAATAAAAGTGAAGATCCCTCAAATACAAATGTAGTTGATACTCCACCAAGACCATCTCATGATAACCGTCAACCCGAGTCAGACAAGGAAGTGACTGAATTGAGAGCTCAATTAAGGGATTTGAAAACGAATTTAGAACAACTCAATCAAAAACAATCTACTGTAACACCGAGGCGAAAATACTGTAGTCATTGTCTGAAGAGTTCACACACATTGCAAGAATGTTGGGCCAAACCACCACCAGGCCACTGTTTTGATTGCCGTAGGTTGGGATGTCGTAGAGGCAGTAATGATTGCCCAGGTCGCATAAACCACAGCACAGTGACGTGGAGCAATAACAGATTTCACCCACCCAGTCCAAATGCGAGGCAGATCGCCACTCAAAGTTCCCCCATCAGTCTATTTGACTAACCGCAGGTATAACATCGGCCACAATAAGCGTCAGCATGAATAACAAGATAGTGGAAACTGTAGTTGATACAGGGAGTGGATATACCTTACTTAAAGAGGCCACCGTGAAGCGGTTAGGAACAGAAATAAACACGAGGAGAAATCCACCGAGATTACAGGGAGTCACAGGAGCGCCACTCCATATCCTGGGTATGGTCAAAGTAGATATCAGAGTGGGAGATGAGAAACTTCATCAACAGTGGTGTCCAGTTGTCCCGAACGCCTACTTGACTACAGAAATGTTGTTGGGATGTGATGTCCTCGGACAATCTCCGTTGATCTGGAATGGTGCGCAACGAGCACTGATGTGGGGAGGAGCCCCGTACGTCGTAAACTATGTTCCGCGGCGGAAAGGAAAAGTTGAGCGAGTCCAGGCCACACCTATCAGAGCCGTCAGGAACCCTCAACAGTTGAAGTAAATTAATCTCGTATCAGTAGAGAGACTCACCCCATATCAAATCAAATTCATTGCCGTGCCAGTGAGTGAGGAGCCTAAAACCACTTTACTGTTTTACCCACAAGCTCGTTTCAGTCATAATAGTCACCCTTACTTATTACAAGTGAATTCAGAGGGCCTAATCTATTTACCCCTCAATAATAGAGCCAAACAAGATAAACTGTTTCGGATAGGTACCATTCTAGGCTCATATGAAATTATTGACGACCCTCCTGTAAGTACAGTCAGCTCAGTTACCAAAATTCATAATGACCTGATCCCTACCAGTGATCGAACTGATGAAAGCGGAACTCGTGTTCAACGACTCCGAAAGCTAATTGACAAACAGACATGGCCTCACTTAGCTTCAGCTCAACAAGAAGAATTAGCTAACGTAATTCTGCAACACGATCCCCTCTTCATTTTGGAAAAAGGAGAACTAGGAACCATCAGCGGTCCCCCCGTTCACATTAAAGTAGCAGATCCACAGCCCAGCCGTGGACCGATCTATCGATATCCTGAACAAGCTAAACAGGTGATCGCTGAAATGTTGCAAGACATGGAAGAGAGAGAAATTATTGAAAGATCAACAGCTGCCTGGTTATCTCCTATTGTATTAGTTAACAAGCCGGACGGCAGCAAGCGCATGTGTTTAGATTATCGCCACGTGAATCAACATCTAGCCACGGATATCTATCCACTGCCCAGACTGGAAGAATTAGTCGAGCAGGCCGCAGGTCATAATTACTATGTGACTCTTGATATGTGTGAGGCATATTTTCAAATCATGCTGGACGAGGAAAGTCGTGATTTAACCACATTCAGTGATGGAGTCACACTTTACAGATTTAGGCGCTTACCATTCAGACTAAAATGTTCGCCAGCCATATTTTCCCGACGAATGCAGGACATTCTTACTCCATTGTTGAAGCAAGGCTGGGTAAAGAATTATTTGGACGATTTGATAATTTGGGCTGATGACTTCCCCATGTTGTTGAGTCGCTTACAGCAATTATTCACTTTACTCACACAGAATGGGGCCAAGTTAAATTTAAGCAAATGTACTTTTGGGTTAAAAGAAGTAACCTTTCTTGGCCATAAAATCTCAGCGGCTGGGAGTACGCCGGACCCAAAAAATATAGAGGCTATCAACAAAATGAAAAGACCCACAAAAGTAAAGGAAGTCCGGAGATTCCTTGGGATGTGCAGGTTCTACCGAAAATACGTACCTTCGTTCGCAAAAATAGCAGCTCCCCTTACTAACTTAACAAGATCCAGAGTAGCGTTCGAATGGTCAGATGAGTGCCAATCTGCATTTGATCAATTGAAGTCGAGCTTAGTGAATGCGCCAATATTGGTAAGAGCCAACGTGACTCGACCATTCATTGTAACCACCGACACGAGCAACACCCATATTGGTGGCATATTGAGCCAGATACAACCAGACTACTCCAACTTGCCTATTGGTTACTTTTCCAAAAAGCTCAATCCTTGAGAGAGAAAATATTCCGCAACTGACAAAGAAGCATTGGCAGTCATTCTCACATGCCGCAACTTCCACCATTATTTGTGGGGTTCCCACTTTACTATCTTGACAGACCATCAACCGCTTACCAGCATTTTTAAGCGAAAAACCAAATCCCCACGTATGATCCGATGGATTCTCGAGATGCGTGAGTACGACTACAACGTGCAATATGTCAAGGGTAAATATAATGTAGTCACCGATCAGCTTTCTAGACCTGTCAGAGTGATATTCCACCAGTCAGAAACCAACTGGCTTGGATTTAGTCGAGACGAAATGAGAGATAAGCAGCGAGAAGAACCCATGTGGGATGAGTTAGCTAAGTACTTGCATAGTGAGAAGCTCCCTGCTAAAAGACTACCGAAAGCTATGTTGAGCCAGTTCGCATTGATTGACGAACTATTATATTTTGCTCGTGAAACAAATGATGGTAGCATCCAATATTGTTTGGTGATTCCTAAGTCAATAACCAAAGAAGCTATAAAACACGCTCATGAAATCTCAGGGCATCTAGGTCAGAAAAAAATCCATTAAGAAAGCCGAAGAACTATTCTATTGGCCAAATCTAAAAGTAGATGTATGTGAGTATGTGAAACAGTGTCCCACTTGTCAAAGATTCAAAGGTGAAACTGGGTTGCAGCAACCTTGGAAAGGTTTCCCGCCTGTAAGTAAACCATTGGAATGTATCGGGATCGACTTGACTGATATGGTTGCTGAAGCTCAGGGCTACCGATATGTCCTTACTGTGATAGATCACTACAGTAGGTTTGTGAAATATTGTCCACTCAGAGACAAACATACACAACACATCATACACTATCTTGGGCAATACTTCACCGACTTTGGGACGCCACGAGGAATCGTACTGGACAACGGAGGAGAGTTCACAAGTGGAGGTTCAAGAAATTCTGCCAGAGGAACCAGGTGGACTTGTTCTACGTCACCCCTTATCATCCCCAGGGAAATTCCACCACTGAAAGGATGCATAGGACTATGAAAAGTATCCTAGCATCTCTCTGCATCGGACACCCCTTGCGTTGGCCTCAGCTGCTCCAGTCGTGCCAAACCGTCATAAATCAAGCGGTGCACTCGAGCACGGGACAACAGCCCTATTATGCCTTCTTCTCACGCCATCCCCCTCGCCTCATTCGTACTTATTGCCTTCCATGGATGCAGAGGAGGACGACCTAGCGATAGCACACACGCTCATCAAAGGTACCCACCAGAAAATGACCAGGCGATACCGGGAGCTGGCCAACAGGTGGAGGAGAGTGCAGAAGGTTGGAGTCAATAGCTTGGTGTGGGCGAAAAAAGAAACCATACAGCCGGGTACCTGTAGGAAACTGAATACCAAATGGGACGGCCCGTATAAAGTGATCGAAGTGCTGCAAGATGGAAGTGTTTATATCATTAAAAAGGTATTTATTGGCAAAAGAATACAAAGGGCTGCTGAAAAGGTAAAACCATATTACGGTACCGAGGAATGGCTCTTAGAACCGTTGCAACAGGAGCTCGCCCCGGAGCCCGAAGATGAGCGATTACCACCGCGAGTGAGGAATGCCCCTCGGAGGCTCATAGAGGAGTGTTAGTTAGAAAAGTATAGGTAAGTGCAGGAGACGAATGTTGTGAAACATAACTGCTTAAAGTTATGTTCCGGGTGGACTCATCCCCGAGGAGTGGGTGTAAAAAGAAAAAGAGAGAGAAAAGAGTTCCTGTTGGAACTGGGAAGTGCCTTACTTCGAGGGGAGTAATTAATCCCCTCACCTTACAGTTAGCACGGTTTGTGAGGTAGTGGAGTCTTCAGGACAGAATGAGCGCTCACCTCTTGTGGGCGGAAAGCTGGAAACAAAAGAATAGAGTGAATGCGAATGCAAATGGAAGAGTGGAAGGAAGCGCCTCCCGTGGTGATCTCACTCTCGAGAGACCCTGTTGAGTTCAGGTTAGCGACAAGCTATCCTCCAAAACCTGAGGCTGACTGGGGCATAAATTCCCTCATAACATCACGTGTAAGGAGTGATCATACCTCCTAATGAAGTGAGTAAGCGACCTTCCGAGGTACGCATCAAGTGTTTAATGTGGTCCGACAGGTGCCACCGATTGTGGGGGAAAGGTATTCCAATTCAGTGTTCATAGCAGTTATAAGAGTAACAACATTCCATCCATGCACATGTCATAGATGATTGACTTGGGTAAAATTTGTCTTCCGAACGTGGGAGCCATGTAATGCCACAAATTTAGTATTCATGTATGTGTTTAGAGGTACTGTAATTTCTAAGTTAGATAGGGTGTAATCTGAATACTAGTCTATAAATTCCTGTCCTAAGTAGTAATTCATATGTTAATAATTGATGTAGGGTTAACTTTATCTTTATATGTATGCATCTCTGTATCTATGCATTGGGTGATGTAGCTGTGGATGTTGAGCTATGGGAATTCCTCCATCTGGTCGAGTAATGAATAACATATGCAAGCAGTCTTTCTCCTTGTTGTCCGTCGTTGTTGGGCGCCAAGTTTAAACCTTAAACAGAGTAATGATGAGTATACAAATCTCTCTGTATCCTAGTTGTGAAATGCTTACTAATGAAGCTGCTAGAACCCAAATATGTAAGATTAACTGTCAAAAAGGCCTAAATAATGTCATTTGTGAGGATTTAATAGTCCCGCTTGCCTTAGCCGTCACTAGATGGCATAAGCTGCCCCAAATTCAAGGCGGGATAGTGGTAAATTCAGTATTTAAAATAAGTAAGGATTGAATCCCAAATTTTCCCCAATCCAATCAAAAGTCCTTGCGTCATGTGTACACTGCTAAATAAATTGTGAAGAGAATTGAAACCCACCATATTTCAAAAACACCAACTCATTTGACCTGGCAGTGGCGTCTCTGGCGTACCCGGGAGGCCGCACTTGCTGCTCACACATCGTGTGTATTGGACGTTGGTTCAGGTGAGCTGTCCACATTTCTCCTTCCCCCCCCCCCTTTTCCTTGTTTAATCCTTACTTGGCGTGAACCATATGAAGTAATATTGCTAAAAACTTAACGTAGACTTGCTGCTCACACATCGTGTGTAATGGACGTTGGTTCAGTCCCCAGACACCGGCGACGTCAGAGTGTGCACGAGGCCTTCTCATGGTATTGCCCATAGACTCGAACATACACACGGACACTACCCATGAATTATTTTATAAACCGAATGTAGTTGAAATGGTATTATTGATCTATCAAGCGGACTTCTTTTTTTTGTAGATAAGGAATAGACATTTGAAAAGTGATGTGATCTTGTAACGGAATGGCGAAATTCAAATCCATTAACCGTTTTCTTTCTCTTAAATTAATATGTTAGAAAATTAGGAGCGTGGAAAGGGAACTTAGTGGTTGTGAGCAATAATGTGATTTTGAGTGTTCCTCGAGGCTACACAAGCCCGAGTGATTATGTATTCCTGGTGATTATGCGAATTCGAGTTGTTCCTGGAGGCTAAACAAGCCCGAGTGATTATGTATTTTTTTTTTTTTTTTTTTGGTGATTATGCATTAATGATGATTTTGAATTGTTAATATTTATGAATTGATAGTGATTGGGAATTATAGTGAATTGCATTATTAGAGAGTACTATACGGACGAAATAGAACACGAGTAATTAATTTTATTGGTTCGAGGCTATGCCAGCCCGAAAAGATAACCCAAGCTCGTAAAAATGTACCTGTCTTGAGGCTATTGTCGAGCCCAAGAATAACTGCTAATAAAAAAGTGAGGTACGATGACCTCAGAAATTGCTTGAATGTTCCAAATTGTTTCGCCTGGTGACAATGTTGTAGGAATGATAACCCAAACCATGGTTTTAGTGTACAACCCTTTTTCATATGACTAAGGGTCATGTAATTAAAAATGTCTTTTGAAAACCAGTAAAGAATTATTAAAGTAGAGTAAAGTATGTCATTTTTTTTGTGTGTGTTATACCCAATCAAGGGAATTATGTCCTCTCCTGCCTAACTCCAATTCAAGATTCCTCCGCTTTGGGAACGACGACCACACGTGGTACTGACTTAATCTCGACTCGGCCAAAAAACGACAAACGCTACCAAAACTATCTTAAACAATTATCCTTTACCATACCAAGTAAAAACACCAACCCCTCCCCCTTTTGTTTTACTGAAGTGAATTTTCTAATAACCAAGGAGGGGAGACTAAGTTGAGTACCATTTGTATTATCAATGGGTAAGTTGACCACCACCAAGAACCGGTAAGATTATAAATCCTAACATTACACTGATCGAACAATAACGGTGGAAGTAAATTCTTACCGTTACACTGGTGTCAACCGGTGGGAATAAATTTCCATTATTACACTGGTGGCAATAGCGGTGGGATATTCATCGTTCCCAAATTAGTGGCGTTGGTGAGAAAGTGAAGGGAATTGAATAGCAAAGAGAGTGAGAATGTTATAAAGAGACAACATTTCAAAATTTAATTTCCTTTTTTTTTTTTGTGAGTAAGAATAGAAAATTAGGGTCACCATGTCTCTGTATGGACAGTTGTTTGCTCAGTCACAGCCGGAAGCTGATCGTCCGTCACAAGTGGGGAGAGATCATGTAATCATTCAATTGGATGAGGCGGAGGAACAATTCGGTACTGCTAATAGAACGTTGCTTTCACACTTGACCCCTTGTTCACACATTATGAATTCACATCACTTTCTCACAAAACCGCGTGATATCCCAATTTTGGAATTAAATCAGCTTCAAGGGATAGAAGCTACATCTCGCCTCGAAATATTTTGTGAGGCGGTGGAACAAACTCATACCAGTAACGCAACCAGAATCCAGGTTGCCAAAAGTCGAATGGGTTCCGAATTGGCCACTTTTATTCATAATTATCAAAAGAAGCATTTTGCACTGTCATGGTCCAAGCTAAAAAAATTCTTGAGTGCGGAGTCTACCATTGAGCTGAGTGTAGATCGAGCTTGGCAAGAGCTAGAGAACATGATCTATGACTGGGAAGAATCACCCCAGGCGTTTGTACATAGGTTCATGAAACAAAGTTTCCAAAAGAAAAGTTTCCCTCGCGAGATAAACAGATTAAGAAGAAACTGTGGTATGGTCTTCCGCTCGAGTCTAGGGAAAAATTGGAAGGTTACCTTGATGACGGATATCCACTCCGTAAATTCATTGACAGGATCGAAAATGAAAGGCAGCTTCTCGAAGAGAGGTACACCACCAGAGTTAATGCAATGCCGGATAGGGACAATAAAAGTGAAGATCCCTCAAATACAAATGTAGTTGATACTCCACCAAGACCATCTCATGATAACCGTCAACCCGAGTCAGACAAGGAAGTGACTGAATTGAGAGCTCAATTAAGGGATTTGAAAACGAATTTAGAACAACTCAATCAAAAACAATCTACTCCTGTAACACCGAGGCGAAAATACTGTAGTCATTGTCTGAAGAGTTCACACACATTGCAAGAATGTTGGGCCAAACCACCACCAGGCCACTGTTTTGATTGCCGTAGGTTGGGATGTCGTAGAGGCAGTAATGATTGCCCAGGTCGCATAAACCACAGCGCAGTGACGTGGAGCAATAACAGATTTCACCCACCCAGTCCAAATGCGAGGCAGATCGCCACTCAAAGTTCCCCCATCAGTCTATTTGACTAACCGCAGGTATAACATCGCCCACAATAAGCGTCAGCGTGAATAACAAGATAGTGGAAACTGTAGTTGATACAAGGAGTGGATATACCTTACTTAAAAAGGCCACCGTGAAGCGGTTAGGAACAGAAATAAACACGAGGAGAAATCCACCGAGATTACAGGGAGTCACAGGAACGCCACTCCGTATCCTGGGTATGGTCAAAGTAGATATCAGAGTGGGAGATGAGAAAGTTCATCAACAGTGGTGTCCAGTCGTCCCGAACGCCTACTTGACTACCGAAATGTTGTTGGGATGTGATGTCCTCGGACAATCTCCGTTGATCTGGAATGGTGCGCAACGAGCAGTGATGTGGGGAGGAGCCCTGTACGTCGTAAACTATGTTCCGCGGCGGAAAGGAAAAGTTGAGCGAGTCCAGGCCACACCTATCAGAGCCGTCAGGAACCTTCAACAGTTGAAGTAAATTAATCTCGTATCAGTAGAGAGACTCACCCCATATCAAATCAAATTCATTGCCGTGCCAGTGAGTGAGGAGCCTAAAACCACTTTACTGTTTTACCGACAAGCGCGTTTCAGTCATAATAGTCACCCTTACTTATTACAAGTGAATTCAGAGGGCCTAGTCTATTTACCCCTCAAAAATAGAGCCAAACAAGATAAACTGTTTCGGATAGGTACCATTCTAGGCTCATATGAAATTATTGACGACCCTCCTGTAAGTACAGTCAGCTCAGTTACCAAAATTCATAATGACCTGATCCCTACCAGTGATCGAACTGATGAAAGCGGAACTCGTGTTCAATGACTCCGAAAGCTAATTGACGAACAGACATGGCCTCACTTAGCTTCAGCTCAACAAGAAGAATTAGCTAACGTAATTCTGCAACACGATCCCCTCTTCATTTTGGAAAAAGGAGAACTAGGAACCATCAGCGGTCCCCCCGTTCACATTAAAGTAGCAGATCCACAGCCCAGCCGTGGACCGATCTATCGATATCCTGAACAAGCTAAACAGGTGATCGCTGAAATGTTGCAAGACATGGAAGAGAGAGAAATTATTGAAAGATCAACAGCTGCCTGGTTATCTCCTATTGTATTAGTTAACAAGCCGGACGGCAGCAAGCGCATGTGTTTAGATTATCGCCACGTGAATCAACATCTAGCCACGGATATCTATCCACTGCCCAGACTGGAAGAATTAGTCGAGCAGGCCGCAGGTCATAATTACTATGTGACTCTTGATATGTGTGAGGCATATTTTCAAATCATGCTGGACGAGGAAAGTCGTGATTTAACCACATTCAGTGATGGAGTCACACTTTACAGATTTAGGCGCTTACCATTCAGACTAAAATGTTTGCCAGCCATATTTTCCCGACGAATGCAGGACATTCTTACTCCATTGTTGAAGCAAGGCTGGGTAAAGAATTATTTGGACGATTTGATAATTTGGGCTGATGACTTCCCCATGTTGTTGAGTCGCTTACAGCAATTATTCACTTTACTCACACAGAATGGGGCCAAGTTAAATTTAAGCAAATGTACTTTTGGGTTAAAAGAAGTAACCTTTCTTGGCCATAAAATCTCAGCGGCCGGGAGTACGCCGGACCCAAAAAACATAGAGGCTATCAACAAAATGAAAAAACCCACAAAAGTAAAAGAAGTCCGGAGATTCCTTGGGATGTGCGGGTTCTACCGAAAATACGTACCTTCGTTCGCAAAAATAGCAGCTCCCCTTACTAACTTAACAAGATCCAGAGTAGCGTTCGAATGGTCAGATGAGTGCCAATCTGCATTTGATCAATTGAAGTCGAGCTTAGTGAATGCGCCAATATTGGTAAGAGCCAACGTGACTCGACCATTCATTGTAACCACCGACACGAGCAACACCCATATTGGTGGCATATTGAGCCAGATACAACCAGACTACTCCAACTTGCCTATTGGTTACTTTTCCAAAAGCTCAATCCTTGAGAGAGAAAATATTCCGCAACTGACAAAGAAGCATTGGCAGTCATTCTCACATGCCGCAACTTCCACCATTATTTGTGGGGTTCCCACTTTACTATCTTGACAGACCATCAACCGCTTACCAGCATTTTTAAGCGAAAAACCAAATCCCCACGTATGATCTGATGGATTCTCGAGATGCGTGAGTACGACTACAACGTGCAATATGTCAAGGGTAAATATAATGTAGTCACCGATCAGCTTTCTAGACCTGTCAGAGTGATATTCCACCAGTCAGAAACCAACTGGCTTGGATTTAGTCGAGACGAAATGAGAGATAAGCAGCGAGAAGAACCCATGTGGGATGAGTTAGCTAAGTACTTGCGTAGTGAGAAGCTCCCTGCTAAAAGACTACCGAAAGCTATGTTGAGCCAGTTCGCATTGATTGACGAACTATTATATTTTGCTCGTGAAACAAATGATGGTAGCATCCAATATTGTTTGGTGATTCCTAAGTCAATAACCAAAGAAGCTATAAAACACGCTCATGAAATCTCAGGGCATCTAGGTCAGAAAAAATCCATTAAGAAAGCCGAAGAACTATTCTATTGGCCAAATCTAAAAGTAGATGTATGTGAGTATGTGAAACAGTGTCCCACTTGTCAAAGATTCAAAGGTGAAACTGGGTTGCAGCAACCTTGGAAAGGTTTCCCGCCTGTAAGTAAACCATTGGAATGTATCGGGATCGACTTGACTGATATGGTTGCTGAAGCTCAGGGCTACCGATATGTCCTTACTGTGATAGATCACTACAGTAGGTTTGTGAAATATTGTCCACTCAGAGACAAACATACACAACACATCATACACTATCTTGGGCAATACTTCACCGACTTTGGGACGCCACGAGGAATCGTACTGGACAACGGAGGAGAGTTCACAAGTGGAGGTTCAAGAAATTCTGCCAGAGGAACCAGGTGGACTTGTTCTACGTCACCCCTTATCATCCCCAGGGAAATTCCACCACTGAAAGGATGCATAGGACTATGAAAAGTATCCTAGCATCTCTCTGCATCGGACACCCCTTGCGTTGGCCTCAGCTGCTCCAGTCGTGCCAAACCGTCATAAATCAAGCGGTGCACTCGAGCACGGGACAACAGCCCTATTAAGCCTTCTTCTCACTCCATCCCCCTCGCCTCATTCGTACCTTATTGCCTTCCATGGATGCAGAGGAGGACGACCTAGCGATAGCACACACGCTCATCAAAGGTACCCACCAGAAAATGACCAGGCGATACTGGGAACTGGCCAACAGGTGGAGGAGAGTGCAGAAGGTTGGAGTCAATAGCTTGGTGTGGGCGAAAAAAGAAACCATACAGCCGGGTACCTGTAGGAAACTGAATACCAAATGGGACGGCCCGTATAAAGTGATCGAAGTGCTGCAAGATGGAAGTGTTTATATCATTAAAAAGGTATTTATTGGCAAAAGAATACAAAGGGCTGCTGAAAAGGTAAAACCATATTACGGTACCGAGGAATGGCTCTTAGAACCGTTGCAACAGGAGCTCGCCCCGGAGCCCGAAGATGAGCGATTACCACCGCGAGTGAGGAATGCCCCTCGCAGGCTCATAGAGGAGTGTTAGTTAGAAAAGTATAGGTAAGTGCAGGAGACGAATGTTGTGAAACATAACTGCTTAAAGTTATGTTCCGGGTGGACTCATCCCCGAGGAGTGGGTGTAAAAAGAAAAAGAGAGAGAAAAGAGTTCCTGTTGGAACTGGGAAGTGCCTTACTTCGAGGGGAGTAATTAATCCTCTCACCTTACAGTTAGCACGGTTTGTGAGGTAGTGGAGTCTTCAGGACAGAATGAGCGCTCACCTCTTGCGGGCGGAAAGCTGGAAACAAAAGAATAGAGTGAATGCGAATGCAAATGGAAGAGTGGAAGGAAGCGCCTCCCGTGGTGATCTCACTCTCGAGAGACCCTGTTGAGTTCAGGTTAGCGACAAGCTATCCTCCAAAACCTGAGGCTGACTGGGGTATAAATTCCCTCATAACATCACGTGTAAGGAGTGATCATACCTCCTAATGAAGTGAGTAAGCGACCTTCCGAGGTACGCATCAAGTGTTTAATGTGGTCCGACAGGTGCCACCGATTGTGGGGGAAAGGTATTCCAATTCAGTGTTCATAGCAGTTATAAGAGTAACAACATTCCATCCATGCACATGTCATAGATGATTGACTTGGGTAAAATTTGTCTTCCGAACGTGGGAGCCATGTAATGCCACAAATTTAGTATTCATGTATGTGTTTAGAGGTACTGTAATTTCTAAGTTAGATAGGGTGTAATCTGAATACTAGTCTATAAATTCCTGTCCTAAGTAGTAATTCATATGTTAATAATTGATGTAGGGTTAACTTTATTTTTATATGTATGCATCTCTGTATCTATGCATTGGGTGATGTAGCTGTGGATGTTGAGCTATGGGAATTCCTCCATCTGGTCGAGTAATGAATAACATATGCAAGCAGTCTTTCTCCTTGTTGTGCGTCGTTGTTGGGCGCCAAGTTTAAACCTTAAACAGAGTAATGATGAGTATACAAATCTCTCTGTATCCTAGTTGTGAAATGCTTACTAATGAAGCTGCTAGAACCCAAATATGTAAGATTAACTGTCAAAAAGGCCTAAATAATGTCATTTGTGAGGATTTAATAGTCCCGCTTGCCTTAGCCGTCACTAGATGGCATAAGCTGCCCCAAATTCAAGGCGGGATAGTGGTAAATTCAGTATTTAAAATAAGTAAGGATTGAATCCCAAATTTTCCCCAATCCAATCAAAAGTCCTTGCGTCATGTGTACACTGCTAAATAAATTGTGAAGAGAATTGAAACCCACCATATTTCAAAAACACCAACTCATTTGACCTAGCAGTGGCGTCTCTGGAGTACCCGGGAGGCCGCACTTGCTGCTCACACATCGTGTGTATTGGACGTTGGTTCAGGTGAGCTGTCCACATTTCTCCTTCCCCCCCCCTTGTCCGTGTTTAATCCTTACTTGGCGTGAACCATATGAAGTAATATTGCTAAAAACTTAACGTAGACTTGCTGCTCACACATCGTGTGTAATGGACGTTGGTTCAGTCCCCAGACACCGGCGACGTCAGAGTGTGCACGAGGCCTTCTCATGGTATTGCCCATAGACTCGAACATACACACGGACACTACCCATGAATTATTTTATAAACCGAATATAGTTGAAATGGTATTATTGATCTATCAAGCGAACTTCTTTTTTTTTGTAGATAAGGAATAGACATTTGAAAAGTGATGTGATCTTGTAACGGAAAGGCGAAATTCAAATCCATTAACCGTTTTCTTTCTCTTATATTAATATGTTAGAAAATTAGGAGCGTGGAAAGGGAACTTAGTGGTTGTGAGCAATAATGTGATTTTGAGTGTTCCTCGAGGCTACACAAGCCCGAGTGATTATGTATTCCTGGTGATTATGCGAATTCGAGTTGTTCCTGGAGGCTAAACAAGCCCGAGTGATTATGTATTTTTTTTTTTTTTTTTTTTTGGTGATTATGCATTAATGATGATTTTGAATTGTTAATAATTATGAATTGATAGTGATTGGGAATTATAGTGAATTGCATTATTAGAGAGTACTATACGGACGAAATAGAACACGAGTAATTATTTTTATTGGTTCGAGGCTATGCCAGCCCGAAAAGATAACCCAAGCTCGTAAAAATGTACCTGTCTTGAGGCTATTGTCGAGCCCAAGAATAACTGACAATAAAAAAGTGAGGTACGATGACCTCAGAAATTGCTTGAATGTTCCAAATTGTTTCGCCTGGTGACAATGTTGTAGGAATGATAACCCAAACCATGGTTTTAGTGTACAACCCTTTTTCATATGACTAAGGGTCATGTAATTAAAAATGTCTTTTGAAAACCAGTAAAGAATTATTAAAGTAGAGTAAAGTATGTCATTTTTTTTTTTTTTTGTGTTATACCCAATCAAGGGAATTATGTCCTCTCCTGCCTAACTCCAATTCAAGATTCCTCCGCTTTGGGAACGACGACCACACGTGGTACTGACTTAATCTCGACTCGGCCAAAAAACGACAAACGCTACCAAAACTATCTTAAACAATTATCCTTTACCATACCAAGTAAAAACACCAACCCCTCCCCCTTTTGTTTTACTGAAGTGAATTTTCTAATAACCAAGGAGGGGAGACTAAGTTGAGTACCATTTGTATTATCAATGGGTAAGTTGACCACCACCAAGAACCGGTAAGATTATAAATCCTAACATTACACTGATCGAACAATAACGGTGGAAGTAAATTTTTACCGTTACACTGGTGTCAACCGGTGGGAATAAATTTCCATTATTACACTGGTGGCAATAGCGGTGGGATATTCATCGTTCCCAAATTAGTGGCGTTGGTGAGAAAGTGAAGGGAATTGAATAGCAAAGAGAGTGAGAATGTTATAAAGAGACAACATTTCAAAATTTAATTTCCTTTTTTTTTTGTGAGTAAGAATAGAAAATTAGGGTCACCATGTCTCTGTATGGACAGTTGTTTGCTCAGTCACAGCCGGAAGCTGATCGTCCGTCACAAGTGGGGAGAGATCATGTAATCATTCAATTGGATGAGGCGGAGGAACAATTCGGTACTGCTAATAGAACGTTGCTTTCACACTTGACCCCTTGTTCACACATTATGAATTCACATCACTTTCTCACAAAACCGCGTGATATCCCAATTTTGGAATTAAATCAGCTTCAAGGGATAGAAGCTACATCTCGCCTCGAAATATTTTGTGAGGCGGTGGAACAAACTCATACCAGTAACGCAACCAGAATCCAGGTTGCCAAAAGTCGAATGGGTTCCGAATTGGCCACTTTTATTCATAATTATCAAAAGAAGCATTTTGCACTGTCATGGTCCAAGCTAAAAAAATTCTTGAGTGCGGAGTCTACCATTGAGCTGAGTGTAGATCGAGCTTGGCAAGAGCTAGAGAACATGACCTATGACTGGGAAGAATCACCCCAGGCGTTTGTACATAGGTTCATGTGTAAGGATGCGGCTCTCGAAACAAAGTTTCCAAAAGAAAAGTTTCCCTCGCGAGATAAACAGATTAAGAAGAAACTGTGGTATGGTCTTCCGCTCGAGTCTAGGGAAAAATTGGAAGGTTACCTTGATGACGGATATCCACTCCGTAAATTCATTGACAGGATCGAAAATGAAAGGCAGCTTCTCGAAGAGAGGTACACCACC
Source organism: Coenobita brevimanus (assembly GCF_032717465.1). Lineage (NCBI taxonomy): Eukaryota > Metazoa > Arthropoda > Malacostraca > Decapoda > Coenobitidae > Coenobita > Coenobita brevimanus. Next base: position 26,901,838 of record NC_137031.1, read on the forward strand.
AGAGTTAATGCAATGCCGGATAGGGACAATAAAAGTGAAGATCCCTCAAATACAAATGTAGTTGATACTCCACCAAGACCATCTCATGATAACCGTTAACCCGAGTCAGACAAGGAAGTGACTGAATTGAGAGCTCAATTAAGGGATTTGAAAACGAATTTAGAACAACTCAATCAAAAACAATCTACTCCTGTAACACCGAGGCGAAAATACTGTAGTCATTGTCTGAAGAGTTCACACACATTGCAAGAATGTTGGGCCAAACCACCACCAGGCCACTGTTTTGATTGCCGTAGGTTGGGATGTCGTAGAGGCAGTAATGATTGCCCAGGTCGCATAAACCACAGCGCAGCGACGTGGAGCAATAACAGATTTCACCCACCCAGTCCAAATGCGAGGCAGATCGCCACTCAAAGTTCCCCCATCAGTCTATTTGACTAACCGCAGGTATAACATCGCCCACAATAAGCGTCAGCGTGAATAACAAGATAGTGGAAACTGTAGTTGATACAGGGAGTGGATATACCTTACTTAAAGAGGCCACCGTGAAGCGGTTAGGAACAGAAATAAACACGAGGAGAAATCCACCGAGATTACAGGGAGTCACAGGAGCGCCACTCCGTATCCTGGGTATGGTCAAAGTAGATATCAGAGTGGGAGATGAGAAAGTTCATCAACAGTGGTGTCCAGTCGTCCCGAACGCCTACTTGACTACCGAAATGTTGTTGGGATGTTATGTCCTCGGACAATCTCCGTTGATCTGGAATGGTGCGCAACGAGCACTGATGTGGGGAGGAGCGCGGACGTCGTAAACTATGTTCCGCAGCGGAAAGGAAAAGTTGAGCGAATCCAGGCCACACCTATCAGAGCCGTCAGGAACCTTCAACAGTTGAAGTAAATTAATCTCGTATCAGTAGAGAGACTCACCCCATATCAAATCAAATTCATTGCCGTGCCAGTGAGTGAGGAGCCTAAAACCACTTTACTCTTTTACCGACAAGCGCGTTTCAGTCATAATAGTCACCCTTACTTATTACAAGCGAATTCAGAGGGCCTAGTCTATTTTTTTTTTTTTTTTTTTTTTTTTTTTTTTTTTTATGTGTCCGACTCTGGGCAAAGGCTTCAGAGCCTATATCTCGGGGGCAGTAAGCCTATCCCAAGGCCCAGTAGTCCTCCTACACCTCCACATGTCACCACTTCGGCACTAACACCCACCGTCCATATTGAGTACATGCTAGGGCTGTCTCATACAGGACTGGTGTATTGGTATTAGCGAGGGTACTTTTACGACATGTCGGCGGGTCATCTGGTAGATCAGGAAAGTCTGCTTTTATGAAATTCAAATCCTTAAACTGTTCCCTGCCCCAGCCGGGATTCGAACCTGGGTCCATCAGGACTGCAGGCCGCCTCTCTACCGATTCAGCCACCGCCTCCCCCTCAAAAATTGAGCCAAACAAGATAAACTGTTTCGGATAGGTGCCATTCTAGGCTCATATGAAATTATTGACGACCCTCCTGTAAGTACAGTCAGCTCAGTTACCAAAATTCATAATGACCTGATCCCTACCAGTGATCGAACTGATGAAAGCGGAACTCGTGTTCAATGACTCCGAAAGCTAATTGACGAACAGACATGGCCTCACTTAGCTTCAGCTCAACAAGAAGAATTAGCTAACGTAATTCTGCAACACGATCCCCTCTTCATTTTGGAAAAAGGAGAACTAGGAACGATCAGCGGTCCCCCCGTTCACATTAAAGTAGCAGATCCACAGCCCAGCCATGGACCGATCTATCGATATCCTGAACAAGCTAAACAGGTGATCGCTGAAATGTTGCAAGACATGGAAGAGAGAGAAATTATTGAAAGATCAACAGCTGCCTGGTTATCTCCTATTGTATTAGTTAACAAGCCGGACGGCAGCAAGCGCATGTGTTTAGATTATCGCCACGTGAATCAACATCTAGCCACGGATATCTATCCACTGCCCAGACTGGAAGAATTAGTCGAGCAGGCCGCAGGTCATAATTACTATGTGACTCTTGATATGTGTGAGGCATATTTTCAAATCATGCTGGACGAGGAAAGTCGTGATTTAACCACATTCAGTGATGGAGTCACACTTTACAGATTTAGGCGCTTACCATTCAGACTAAAATGTTCGCCAGCCATATTTTCCCGACGAATGCAGGACATTCTTACTCCATTGTTGAAGCAAGGCTGGGTAAAGAATTATTTGGACGATTTGATAATTTGGGCTGATGACTTCCCCATGTTGTTGAGTCGCTTACAGCAATTATTCACTTTACTCACACAGAATGGGGCCAAGTTAAATATAAGCAAATGTACTTTTGGGTTAAAAGAAGTAACCTTTCTTGGCCATAAAATCTCAGCGGCCGGGAGTACGCCGGACCCAAAAAACATAGAGGCTATCAACAAAATGAAAAGACCCACAAAAGTAAAAGAAGTCCGGAGATTCCTTGGGATGTGCGGGTTCTACCGAAAATACGTACCTTCGTTCGCAAAAATAGCAGCTCCCCTTACTAACTTAACAAGATCCAGAGTAGCGTTCGAATGGTCAGATGAGTGCCAATCTGCATTTGATCAATTGAAGTCGAGCTTAGTGAATGCGCCAATATTGGTAAGAGCCAACGTGACTCGACCATTCATTGTAACCACCGACACGAGCAACACCCATATTGGTGGCATTTTGAGCCAGATACAACCAGACTACTCCAACTTGCCTATTGGTTACCCTTCAAAAAAGCTCAATCCTTGAGAGAGAAAATATTCCGCAACTGACAAAGAAGCATTGGCAGTCATTCTCACATGCCGCAACTTCCACCATTATTTGTGGGGTTCCCACTTTACTATCTTGACAGACCATCAACCGCTTACCAGCATTTTTAAGCGAAAAACCAAATCCCCACGTATGATCCGATGGATTCTCGAGATGCGTGAGTACGACTACAACGTGCAATATGTCAAGGGTAAATATAATGTAGTCACCGATCAGCTTTCTAGACCTGTCAGAGTGATATTCCACCAGTCAGAAACCAACTGGCTTGGATTTAGTCGAGACGAAATGAGAGATAAGCAGCGAGAAGAACCCATGTGGGATGAGTTAGCTAAGTACTTGCATAGTGAGAAGCTCCCTGCTAAAAGACTACCGAAAGCTATGTTGAGCCAGTTCGCATTGATTGACGAACTATTATATTTTGCTCGTGAAACAAATGATGGTAGCATCCAATATTGTTTGGTGATTCCTAAGTCAATAACCAAAGAAGCTATAAAACACGCTCATGAAATCTCAGGGCATCTAGGTCAGAAAAAAATCCATTAAGAAGGCCGAAGAACTATTCTATTGGCCAAATCTAAAAGTAGATGTATGTGAGTATGTGAAACAGTGTCCCACTTGTCAAAGATTCAAAGGTGAAACTGGGTTGCAGCAACCTTGGAAAGGTTTCCCGCCTGTAAGTAAACCATTGGAACGTATCGGGATCGACTTGACTGATATGGTTGCTGAAGCTCAGGGCTACCGATATGTCCTTACTGTGATAGATCACTACAGTAGGTTTGTGAAATATTATCCACTCAGAGACAAACATACACAACACATCATACACTATCTTGGGCAATACTTCACCGACTTTGGGACGCCACGAGGAATCGTACTGGACAACGGAGGAGAGTTCACGAGTGGAGGTTCAAGAAATTCTGCCGGAGGAACCAGGTGGACTTGTTCTACGTCACCCCTTATCATCCCCAGGGAAATTCCACCACTGAAAGGATGCATAGGACTATGAAAAGTATCCTAGCATCTCTCTGCATCAGACACCCCTTGCGTTGGCCTCAGCTGCTCCAGTCGTGCCAAACCGTCATAAATCAAGCGGTGCACTAGAGCACGGGACAACAGCCCTATTATGCCTTCTTCTCACGCCATCTCCCTCGCCTCATTCGTACCTTATTGCCTTCCATGGATGCAGAGGAGGACGACCTAGCGATAGCACACACGCTCATCAAAGGTACCCACCAGAAAATGACCAGGCGATACCGGGAGCTGGCCAACAGGTGGAGGAGAGTGCAGAAGGTTGGAGTCAATAGCTTGGTGTGGGCGAAAAAAGAAACCATACAGCCGGGTACCTGTAGGAAACTGAATACCAAATGGGACGGCCCGTATAAAGTGATCGAAGTGCTGCTAGATGGAAGTGTTTATATCATTGAAAATGTATTTATTGGCAAAAGAATACAAAGGGCTGCTGAAAACGTAAAACCATATTACGGTACCGAGGAATGGCTCTTAGAACCGTTGCAACAGGAGCTCGTCCCGGAACCAGAAGATGAGCGATTACCACCGCGAGTGAGGAATGCCCCTCGGAGGCTCATAGAGGAGTGTTAGTTAGAAAAGTATAGGTAAGTGCAGGAGACGAAAGTTGTGAAACATAACTGCTTAAAGTTATGTTCCGGGGTGGACTCTTCCCCGAGGAGTGGGTGTAAAAAGAAAAAGAGAGAGAAAAGAGTTCCTGTTGGAACTGGGAAGTGCCTTACTTCGAGGGGAGTAATTAATCCCCTCACCTTACAGTTAGCACGGTTTGTGAGGTAGTGGAGTCTTCAGGACAGAATGAGCGCTCACCTCTTGCGGGTGGAAAGCTGGAAACAAAAGAATAGAGTGAATGCGAATACAAATGGAAGAGTGGAAGGAAGCGCCTCCCGTGGTGATCTCACTCTCGAGAGACCCTGTTGAGTTCAGGTTAGCGACAAGCTATCCTCCAAAACCTGAGGCTGACTGGGGTATAAATTCCCTCATAACATCACGTGTAAGGAGTGATCATACCTCCTAATGAAGTGAGTAAGCGACCTTCCGAGGTACGCATCAAGTGTTTAATGTGGTCCGACAGGTGCCACCGATTGTGGGGGAAAGGTATTCCAATTCAGTGTTCATAGCAGTTATAAGAGTAACAACATTCCATCCATGCACATGTCATAGATGATTGACTTGGGTAAAATTTGTCTTCCGAACGTGGGAGCCATGTAATGCCACAAATTTAGTATTCATGTATGTGTTTAGAGGTACTGTAATTTCTAAGTTAGATAGGGTGTAATCTGAATACTAGTCTATAAATTCCTGTCCTAAGTAGTAATTCATATGTTAATAATTGATGTAGGGTTACCTTTATCTTTATATGTATGCATCTCTGTATCTATGCATTGGGTGATGTAGTTGTGGATGTTGAGCTATGGGAATTCCTCCATCTGGTCGAGTAATGAATAACATATGCAAGCAGTCTTTCTCTTTGTTGTGCGTCGTTGTTGGGCGCCAAGTTTAAACCTTAAACAGAGTAATGATGGGTATACAAATCTCTCTGTATCCTAGTTGTGAAATGCTTACTAATGAAGCTGCTAGAACCCAAATATGTAAGATTAACAGTCAAAAAGGCCTAAATAATGTCATTTGTGAGGATTTAATAGTCCCGCTTGCCTTAGCCGTCACTAGATGGCATAAGCTGCCCCAAAATCAAGGCGGGATAGTGGTAAATTCAGTATTTAAAATAAATAAGGATTGAATCCCAAATTTTCCCCAATTCAATCAAAAGTCCTTGCGTCATGTGTACACTGCTAAATAAATTGTGAAGAGAATTGAAACCCACCATATTTCAAAAACACCAACTCATTTGACCTAGCAGTGGCGTCTCTGGCGTACCCGGGAGGCCGCACTTGCTGCTCACACATCGTGTGTAATGGACGTTGGTTCAGGTGAGCTGTCCACATTTCTCCTTCCCCCCCCCCTTTTCCTTGTTTAATCCTTACTTGGCGTGAACCATATGAAGTAATATTGCTAAAAACTTAACGTAGACTTGCTGCTCACACATCGTGTGTAATGGACGTTGGTTCAGTCCCCAGACACCGGCGACGTCAGAGTGTGCACGAGGCCTTCTCATGGTGTTGCCCATAGTCTCGAACATATACACGGACACTACCCATGAATTATTTTATAAAGCGAGTGTAGTTGAAATGGTATTATTGATCTATCAAGCGAACTTCTTTTTTTTTGTAGATAAGGAATAGACATTTGAAAAGTGATGTGATCTTGTAACGGAAAGGCGAAATTCAAATCCATTAACCGTTTTCTTTCTCTTATATTAATATGTTAGAAAATTAGGAGCGTGGAAAGGGAACTTAGTGGTTGTGAGCAATAATGTGATTTTGAGTGTTCCTCGAGGCTACACAAGCCCGAGTGATTATGTATTCCTGGTGATTATGCGAATTCGAGTTGTTCCTGGAGGCTAAACAAGCCCGAGTGATTGTTTTTTTTTTTTTTTTTTTTTGGTGATTATGCATTAATGATGATTTTGAATTGTTAATAATTATGAATTGATAGTGATTGGGAATTATAGTGAATTGCATTATTAGAGAGTACTATACGGACGAAATAGAACACGAGTAATTATTTTTATTGGTTCGAGGCTATGCCAGCCCGAAAAGATAACCCAAGCTCGTAAAAATGTACCTGTCTTGAGGCTATTGTCGAGCCCAAGAATAACTGACAATAAAAAAGTGAGGTACGATGACCTCAGAAATTGCTTGAATGTTCCAAATTGTTTCGCCTGGTGACAATGTTGTAGGAATGATAACCCAAACCATGGTTTTAGTGTACAACCCTTTTTCATATGACTAAGGGTCATGTAATTAAAAATGTCTTTTGAAAACCAGTAAAGAATTATTAAAGTAGAGTAAAGTATGTCATTTTTTTTTTTTTTGTGTTATACCCAATCAAGGGAATTATGTCCTCTCCTGCCTAACTCCAATTCAAGATTCCTCCGCTTTGGGAACGACGACCACACGTGGTACTGACTTAATCTCGACTCGGCCAAAAAACGACAAACGCTACCAAAACTATCTTAAACAATTATCCTTTACCATACCAAGTAAAAACACCAACCCCTCCCCCTTTTGTTTTACTGAAGTGAATTTTCTAATAACCAAGGAGGGGAGACTAAGTTGAGTACCATTTGTATTATCAATGGGTAAGTTGACCACCACCAAGAACCGGTAAGATTATAAATCCTAACATTACACTGATCGAACAATAACGGTGGAAGTAAATTTTTACCGTTACACTGGTGTCAACCGGTGGGAATAAATTTCCATTATTACACTGGTGGCAATAGCGGTGGGATATTCATCGTTCCCAAATTAGTGGCGTTGGTGAGAAAGTGAAGGGAATTGAATAGCAAAGAGAGTGAGAATGTTATAAAGAGACATTTCAAAATTTAATTTCCTTTTTTTTTTGTGAGTAAGAATAGAAAATTAGGGTCACCATGTCTCTGTATGGACAGTTGTTTGCTCAGTCACAGCCGGAAGCTGATCGTCCGTCACAAGTGGGGAGAGATCATGTAATCATTCAATTGGATGAGGCGGAGGAACAATTCGGTACTGCTAATAGAACGTTGCTTTCACACTTGACCCCTTGTTCACACATTATGAATTCACATCACTTTCTCACAAAACCGCGTGATATCCCAATTTTGGAATTAAATCAGCTTCAAGGGATAGAAGCTACATCTCGCCTCGAAATATTTTGTGAGGCGGTGGAACAAACTCATACCAGTAACGCAACCAGAATCCAGGTTGCCAAAAGTCGAATGGGTTCCGAATTGGCCACTTTTATTCATAATTATCAAAAGAAGCATTTTGCACTGTCATGGTCCAAGCTAAAAAATTCTTGAGTGCGGAGTCTACCATTGAGCTGAGTGTAGATCGAGCTTGGCAAGAGCTAGAGAACATGACCTATGACTGGGAAGAATCACCCCAGGCGTTTGTACATAGGTTCATGAAACAAAGTTTCCAAAAGAAAAGTTTCCCTCGCGAGATAAACAGATTAAGAAGAAACTGTGGTATTGTCTTCCGCTCGAGTCTAGGGAAAAATTGGAAGGTTACCTTGATGACGGATATCCACTCCGTAAATTCATTGACAGGATCGAAAATGAAAGGCAGCTTCTCGAAGAGAGGTACACCACCAGAGTTAATGCAATGCCGGATAGGGACAATAAAAATGAAGATCCCTCAAATACAAATGTAGTTGATACTCCACCAAGACCATCTCATGATAACCGTCAACCCGAGTCAGACAAGGAAGTGACTGAATTGAGAGCTCAATTAAGGGATTTGAAAACGAATTTAGAACAACTCAATCAAAAACAATCTACTCCTGTAACACCGAGGCGAAAATACTGTAGTCATTGTCTGAAGAGTTCACACACATTGCAAGAATGTTGGGCCAAACCACCACCAGGCCACTGTTTTGATTGCCGTAGGTTGGGATGTCGTAGAGGCAGTAATGATTGCCCAGGTCGCATAAACCACAGCGCAGCAACGTGGAGCAATAACAGATTTCACCCACCCAGTCCAAATGCGAGGCAGATCGCCACTCAAAGTTCCCCCATCAGTCTATTTGACTAACCGCAGGTATAACATCGCCCACAATAAGCGTCAGCGTGAATAACAAGATAGTGAAAACTGTAGTTGATACAGGGAGTGGATATACCTTACTTAAAGAGGCCACCGTGAAGCGGTAAGGAACAGAAATAAACACGAGGAGAAATCCACCGAGATTACAGGGAGTCACAGGAGCGCCACCCCGTATCCTGGGTATGGTCAAAGTAGATATCAGAGTGGGAGATGAGAAAGTTCATCAACAGTGGTGTCCAGTCGTCCCGAACGCCTACTTGACTACCGAAATGTTGTTGGGATGTGATGTCCTCGGACAATCTCCGTTGATCTGGAATGGTGCGCAACGAGCACTGATGTGGGGAGGAGCCCCGTACGTCGTAAACTATGTTCCGCAGCGGAAAGGAAAAGTTGAGCGAATCCAGGCCACACCTATCAGAGCCGTCAGGAACCTTCAACAGTTGAAGTAAATTAATCTCGTATCAGTAGAGAGACTCACCCCATATCAAATCAAATTCATTGCCGTGCCAGTGAGTGAGGAGCCTAAAACCACTTTGCTGTTTTACCGACAAGCGCGTTTCAGTCATAATAGTCACCCTTACTTATTACAAGTGAATTCAGAGGGCCTAGTCTATTTACCCCTCAAAAATAGAGCCAAACAAGATAAACTGTTTCGGATAGGTGCCATTCTAGGCTCATATGAAATTATTGACGACCCTCCTGTAAGTACAGTCAGCTCAGTTACCAAAATTCATAATGACCTGATCCCTACCAGTGATCGAACTGATGAAAGCGGAACTCGTGTTCAATGACTCCGAAAGCTAATTGACGAACAGACATGGCCTCACTTAGCTTCAGCTCAACAAGAAGAATTAGCTAACGTAATTCTGCAACACGATCCCCTCTTCATTTTGGAAAAAGGAGAACTAGGAACGATCAGCGGTCCCCCCGTTCACATTAAAGTAGCAGATCCACAGCCCAGCCATGGACCGATCTATCGATATCCTGAACAAGCTAAACAGGTGATCGCTGAAATGTTGCAAGACATGGAAGAGAGAGAAATTATTGAAAGATCAACAGCTGCCTGGTTATCTCCTATTGTATTAGTTAACAAGCCGGACGGCAGCAAGCGCATGTGTTTAGATTATCGCCACGTGAATCAACATCTAGCCACGGATATCTATCCACTGCCCAGACTGGAAGAATTAGTCGAGCAGGCCGCAGGTCATAATTACTATGTGACTCTTGATATGTGTGAGGCATATTTTCAAATCATGCTGGACGAGGAAAGTCGTGATTTAACCACATTCAGTGATGGAGTCACACTTTACAGATTTAGGCGCTTACCATTCAGACTAAAATGTTCGCCAGCCATATTTTCCCGACGAATGCAGGACATTCTTACTCCATTGTTGAAGCAAGGCTGGGTAAAGAATTATTTGGACGATTTGATAATTTGGGCTGATGACTTCCCAATGTTGTTGAGTCGCTTACAGCAATTATTCACTTTACTCACACAGAATGGGGCCAAGTTAAATATAAGCAAATGTACTTTTGGGTTAAAAGAAGTAACCTTTCTTGGCCATAAAATCTCAGCGGGCAGGAGTACGCCGGACCCAAAAAACATAGAGGCTATCAACAAAATGAAAAGACCCACAAAAGTAAAAGAAGTCCGGAGATTCCTTGGGATGTGCGGGTTCTACCGAAAATACGTACCTTCGTTCGCAAAAATAGCAGCTCCCCTTACTAACTTAACAAGATCCAGAGTAGCGTTCGAATGGTCAGATGAGTGCCAATCTGCATTTGATCAATTGAAGTCGAGCTTAGTGAATGCGCCAATATTGGTAAGAGCCAACGTGACTCGACCATTCATTGTAACCACCGACACGAGCAACACCCATATTGGTGGCATTTTGAGCCAGATACAACCAGACTACTCCAACTTGCCTATTGGTTACCCTTCAAAAAAGCTCAATCCTTGAGAGAGAAAATATTCCGCAACTGACAAAGAAGCATTGGCAGTCATTCTCACATGCCGCAACTTCCACCATTATTTGTGGGGTTCCCACTTTACTATCTTGACAGACCATCAACCGCTTACCAGCATTTTTAAGCGAAAAACCAAATCCCCACGTATGATCCAATGGATTCTCGAGATGCGTGAGTACGACTACAACGTGCAATATGTCAAGGGTAAATATAATGTACTCACCGATCAGCTTTCTAGACCTGTCAGAGTGATATTCCACCAGTCAGAAACCAACTGGCTTGGATTTAGTCGAGACGAAATGAGAGATAAGCAGCGAGAAGAACCCATGTGGGATGAGTTAGCTAAGTACTTGCATAGTGAGAAGCTCCCTGCTAAAAGACTACCGAAAGCTATGTTGAGCCAGTTCGCATTGATTGACGAACTATTATATTTTGCTCGTGAAACAAATGATGGTAGCATCCAATATTGTTTGGTGATTCCTAAGTCAATAACCAAAGAAGCTATAAAACACGCTCATGAAATCTCAGGGCATCTAGGTCAGAAAAAAATCCATTAAGAAGGCCGAAGAACTATTCTATTGGCCAAATCTAAAAGTAGATGTATGTGAGTATGTGAAACAGTGTCCCACTTGTCAAAGATTCAAAGGTGAAACTGGGTTCAGCAACCTTGGAAAGGTTTCCCGCCTGTAAGTAAACCATTGGAATGTATCGGGATCGACTTGACTGATATGGTTGCTGAAGCTCAGGGCTACCGATATGTCCTTACTGTGATAGATCACTACAGTAGGTTTGTGAAACATTATCCACTCAGAGACAAACATACACAACACATCATACACTATCTTGGGCAATACTTCACCGACTTTGGGACGCCACGAGGAATCGTACTGGACAACGGAGGAGAGTTCACGAGTGGAGGTTCAAGAAATTCTGCCGGAGGAACCAGGTGGACTTGTTCTACGTCACCCCTTATCATCCCCAGGGAAATTCCACCACTGAAAGGATGCATAGGACTATGAAAAGTATCCTAGCATCTCTCTGCATCAGACACCCCTTGCGTTGGCCTCAGCTGCTCCAGTCGTGCCAAACCGTCATAAATCAAGCGGTGCACTAGAGCACGGGACAACAGCCCTATTATGCCTTCTTCTCACGCCATCCCCCTCGCCTCATTCGTACCTTATTGCCTTCCATGGATGCAGAGGAGGACGACCTAGCGATAGCACACACGCTCATCAAAGGTACCCACCAGAAAATGACCAGGCGATACCGGGAGCTGGCCAACAGGTGGAGGAGAGTGCAGAAGGTTGGAGTCAATAGCTTGGTGTGGGCGAAAAAAGAAACCATACAGCCGGGTACCTGTAGGAAACTGAATACCAAATGGGACGGCCCGTATAAAGTGATCGAAGTGCTGCTAGATGGAAGTGTTTATATCATTGAAAATGTATTTATTGGCAAAAGAATACAAAGGGCTGCTGAAAACGTAAAACCATAATATGGTACCGAGGAATGGCTCTTAGAACCGTTGCAACAGGAGCTCGCCCCGGAACCAGAAGATGAGCGATTATCACCGCGAGTGAGGAATGCCCCTCGGAGGCTCATAGAGGAGTGTTAGTTAGAAAAGTATAGGTAAGTGCAGGAGACGAAAGTTGTGAAACATAACTGCTTAAAGTTATGTTCCGGGTGGACTCATCCCCGAGGAGTGGGTGTAAAAAGAAAAAGAGAGAGAAAAGAGTTCCTGTTGGAACTGGGAAGTGCCTTACTTCGAGGGGAGTAATTAATCCCCTCACCTTACAGTTAGCACGGTTTGTGAGGTAGTGGAGTCTTCAGGACAGAATGAGCGCTCACCTCTTGCGGGTGGAAAGCTGGAAACAAAAGAATAGAGTGAATGCGAATACAAATGGAAGAGTGGAAGGAAGCGCCTCCCGTGGTGATCTCACTCTCGAGAGACCCTGTCGAGCTCAGGTGAGCGACAAGCTATCCTCCAAAACCTGAGGCTGACTGGGGCATAAATTCCCTCATAACATCACGTGTAAGGAGTGATCATACCTCCTAATGAAGTGAGTAAGCGTCCTTCTGAGGTATGCATCAGGTGTTTAATGTGGACCAACAGGTGCCACCGATTGTGGGGAAAATTATTCCAATTCAAAGTGTTCATAGCAGTTATAAGAGTAACAACATTCCATCCATGCACATGTCATAGATGATTGACTTGGGTAAAATTTGTCTTCCAAACGTGGGAGCCGTGTAATGCCACAAATTTAGTATTCATGTATGTGTTTAGAGGTACTGTAATTTCTAAGTTAGATAGGGTGTAATCTGAATACTAGTCTATAAATTCCTGTCCTAAGTAGTAATTCATATGTTAATGATTGATGTAGGGTTAACTTTATTTTTATATGTATGCATCTCTGTATCTATGCATTGGGTGATGTAATTGTGGATGTTGAGCTATGGGAATTCCTCCATCTGGTCGAGTAATGAATAACATATGCAAGCAGTCTTTCTCCTAGTTGTGCGTTGTTGTTGGGCGCCAAGTTTAAACCTTAAACAGAGTAATGATGGGTTTACAAATCTCTCTGTATTCTAGTTGTGAAATGCTTACTAATGAAGCTGCTAGAACCCAAATATGTAAGATTAATAGTCAAAAAGGCCTAAATAATGTCATTTGTGAGGATTTAATAGTCCCGCTTGCCTTAGCCGTCACTAGATGGCATAAGCTGCCCCAAATTCAAGGCGGATAGTGGTAAATTCAGTATTTAAAATAAGTAAGGATTGAATCCCAAATTTTCCCCAATCCAATCAAAAGTCCTTGCGTCATGTGTACACTGCTAAATAAATTGTGAAGAGAATTGAAACCCACCATATTTCAAAAACACCAACTCATTTGACCTAGCAGTGGCGTCTCTGGCGTACCCGGGAGGCCGCACTTGCTGCTCACACATCGTGTGTAATGGACGTTGGTTCAGGTGAGCTGTCCACATTTCTCCTTCCCCCCCCCTTTTCCTTGTTTAATCCTTACTTGGCGTGAACCATATGAAGTAATATTGCTAAAAACTTAACGTAGACTTGCTGCTCACACATCGTGTGTAATGGACGTTGGTTCAGTCCCCAGACACCGGCGACGTCAGAGTGTGCACGAGGCCTTCTCATGGTATTGCCCATAGACTCGAACATACACACGGACACTACCCATGAATTATTTAATAAACCGAATGTAGATGAAATGGTATTATTGATCTATCAAGTGAACTTCTTTTTTTTGTAGATAAGGAATAGACATTTGAAAAGTGATGTGTGTAACGGAAAGGCGAAATTCAAATCCATTAACTGTTTTCTTTCTCTTATATTAATA